>NC_083588.1:11112111-11352111 GCF_027579695.1 Neoarius graeffei
ATTTACAATTGGAATACTCAACTTCTTTTGGACATTTAGTTGGTCCCCATAAAGCAAAGTGGTGTGTGTGTGTGTGTGTGTGTGTGTGTGTGTGTGTAAGCCTATATGAGGACCAAACATCTCATTTATGATAGGAATACTCAACTTCTTTTGGATATTTCGTTGGTCCTCTTTAGGCCAAGATATATGTGTGTGTGTGTGTGTGTGTGTGTGTGTGAGAAAGCCTTTCTAAGGACCAAAAAAATTCCAATTATTTTAGAAATACATGATTTCTTTGGAACATTTGGTTTGTCCCCGTGAAGCAAAGTGGTATGTGTGTGTGTGTGTGTGTGTGTGTGTGTGTGTGTGTGTGTGTACAGTAAGCCTATATGAAGACCAAACATGCCATTTATGATTGGAATACTCAACTTCTTTTGGATATTTGGTTGGTCCCCATTAGGCCAAGATATATATATGTGTGTGTGTGTGTGTCTGTGTGTGTGAGAAAGCCTTTCTCCGGACCAAAAAATTCCAATTATTTTAGAAATACATGATTTCTTTGGAACATTTGGTTGGTCCCCGTGAAGCAAAGTGGTGTGTGTGTGTGTAAGCCTATATGAAGACCAAAATGCCATTTACAATTGGAATACTCAACTTCTTTTGGACATTTATTTGGTCCCCATAAAGCAAAGTGGTGTGTGTGTGTGTGTGTGTGTGTGTGTGTGTGTGTGTGTGTAAGCCTATATGACGACCAAAATGCCATTTACAATAGGAATACTCAACTTCTTGTGGACATTTAGTTGGTCCCCATAAAGCAAAGTGGTGTGTGTGTGTATGTGTGTTAAGCACACTATAGAAAGCCAGAAGTCTCCAACTGCCTAGTTTAACATTGAACATCAGCCCCCCCCCACACACACAGTAATTTATAGTTTTCCACTGTGTAATTGCAAATCTATCCTTCTGTCTTGTCTGTCTGTCTGTTTGTCTGTCTGTCTGTCGGTGTTTATCTATCGACCTGTCTCCATTTTACGTTTTAAGGCTGAGTGAATGACACTTTGGGTTTGATGGAACTGTGTGTGTGTGTGTGTGTGTGTGTGTCTGTGAGAAAAGCCCAGCGCTGATCAAAAGCAGCATTAGCAGTGACTTCTCCCTCGATAAGCCGAACACACAATGAGGATTTTTTTCATTCTAATTAAAGAGTCTCCCCTCCGTCCTCCCTCCTTCCCCTTCATCTTCCTTCTCTTCCTTTCATCCCTTCATTCTTTCAAATGTTTGCATGAAGTGTGTACGGAAGATATTACGCCTCTGACATCAAACAGCCGACACACACACACACACACACACACACACACACACACACACTCTGATAATAACCATAACAGCCAACCAAGGAGGAGAGGGGAACCCTATGGAGGGACACACACATACATACACATGAAATAAACATGACATGCAGTGAGATACACATGCATACACACACAGATATACTGACACACAATCATGCGGAAGCATAGAAATATAGACAGGCACCTTACACACACACACACACACACACACATACAATCTTGATTTAAAGTTCAGCTTGGTTTGTTTCTTTGAACTTCTGCAATAAGATTCGAACCTCCCTCGATAAAGAGGCTTATCCCCCATCCTGGTGTGTGTGTGAGTGTGTATGTGTTGTGTTTTGTCCTTGTACCAGCAAGACCCACAGCTGTTCCCCTCAGTCACTCTGATCTGATACACACACACACACACCCCAGCGTGTCTCAAGATCAAAGATGACAGTGAAAAACTTGATTTTAATTAAAACTTTGTGTACCACTTCTTTAATTTGATCAGTAAATTTCTCTGATTGTGTGTTTTTCATCAGTTCATTAATTACAAACAAATATACAAGTAAATAGAAAGCCAGCCAGCCAGTGTGTATACAAATTAATTAATCAGTCAATCAATTCATTCATAAATTAATTTGTATACACACTGGTTGGCTGGCTTTCTATTCGTGTAGCTCAGTTCAACAAATATAACTAAGATTTTAATGAATTCAGAGATTAAATAATTAATATATCATAATAATGCATAATTGTATACACACGTGTGTCTTTTTCAACAAATTTGTTATGTAGTAAATGAAGCCAAAATTTTTGAATATTTTATGTCAGTAAGTAGAATTACTTGCTGAAGTAAGTACATTTAATCTTAAATATTAAGTGATTTAAAGAGTAAGTTACCCGGGCAAGTTTGTTGTTTGACATTTTTAAGGTATATTAATTTAGTAATTATAAAGAGTACAATATTTTAGGAAGTATGAGGAAGGAAATGACATAATGCTCCCAAGATTTACTGACCACTTACTTAATAATAGCAGATACTTCAAGATTAAACATCATATTAACCTTAAAATATACTCAGTACTAATTACTACAGTAGTATATAATACAAAAGAATTTCATGAGTATTAAACTTAAAACATACTTCATACTCACTCTTATTCTGTGATACTACAGTAATTTCATTACAAAAATATTAACCTTAAAAATACTTCAGACTAATTATTAATTTGTCGTAGTGAGGCAATTTCATTAGTATTAACCTTCAGTGGACTTAATACTCAATGATTAGTATTTGATATGAAAGTAAATTAAAGGTAGACTGCCTTTCAGATTTTTCAAGTGTAGGTCATAAAAAATTTTTTCCCGGACACCCAATTATTTTTGTTTCATGGGCCAAAAGTCGAATCTCAGACTTCCAATTTTATTAGTTTTTTTTTTAATAGAACAGTTAATGAATTTAAGGGCATGTAGTCCTAAATTCTCTGCTATTTTTGCCTGCTTCACCATGACCCAATTCAAGATACTACATCATGCATCACATGGTGGGAGAGAAAAATAAAGGACGTGAATGAAACATGAAAGACCAACTACAGTAACGGAAAGCGAGAAGAAAAGACGTTATGTTATGTTGCGAAGGAAAGGAAACACAGGACCAAACTAATAAATATCAGTGGTCAGCGAGCACCTCGGTGTGATCAGCTGTTCGTTTCATGACAGAATGATGTAACTGTTAGTGCACGGTCAAGGTAAACTTGCGCATGCATGCACACACGGACTTCCTCTGTCTGCTTGACTGTGTGAAGCAAACAATTTCATGCACATTATTTGCTCGGGAATCCCCTCAAATTAAATAACTTCCCAGCCACAGAATGGCCTGATATTTCTGTAATATCTCACAAACTAAACATAGATCACAATGACCAAATTTCAGAGAGAACTAAATTTCACCAATTTTATGAAATCGAAAGGCTGTCTAGCTTTAAAACATACTTAAAACTAACTCTTATTATGAATCTTCTGAAGTTGAAGTCAGCAGGGTGGGTATCCACATGTCGCTAACTTTGGAGACTTTGGAGATACAATTTGTTTGTGATCCTACAGTAATTTCATTCCTAGAATATTATCCTTAAAAATACTTCAGACTAATTATTAATTTGTAGTAGTGAGGTAATTTCATTCGGATTAACCTAAAGTGTACTTAATACTCAATGATTGGCATTTGATTCTTCAGTTCATTAATCAGTACTTCAGGTTATAAAGTTAACCTGGTAATTATAGATAGCTTGTATGTTGAACAGTAAAGAAATGAGTCAAAATATGATGAAAAGCAGAAGGTTTAGCATGAAGAACTTGGAACCTAATGTGTAATTAATGAAAAACTTAAAGTCTATTTTTTAAATGAATGTAATAAAATATGCAGCTGTGTGTGTGGATTTTTTTTTTTTTAAATCAGATTAAGTGGTTCATGCACACGAGATGATTTTAGTCCTGATTTCCCAATCTGGGAGCAATGGAATGGTGTGAAATTGCACCTTGTAATTCCCTGCCTACAATCAGTAATAAAAAGAAAACACCAAAAACACCCCTCAGTTTGAAATTTCAACTTGGGCAACTTGGAGTAGTCTTCTTAACTACCAGTTCCTTCCCTGTTTACAGAATGATGTCAAATCAGCAGTGATGCATTCAAGCAGTGATGAATTATGTAGCGTGAACACATCTATGATGAGTACAGCAATCAGAAACAGCCAGTGAACTCAGATTCCTTTAGTGTCATGTGCAGCAGATTCTGAATCCAGTTTCTGAATCCAGAATCCACCAAACAACTGATTGCAAGATATAAAGATGTAGTGTGAAAGGGTTTGAGATTTTGAAAGTTGGATAGTGCGCAGTCTGCTGTAGGTGGCTGAGGGTAAAATACCGGTACCTCAGTTACTACACACAAATAATCACGGTTAATATGAATCATTTACTTCATACTAAACGGGTACTTCATACAAATCATTAATATTGTTATTTATTAAGTACATAATGTCATAAAAGTTGACTTGACAAATATACATAGCTGTTGTATTAGCATACGAAGAAATCCAGACACTTGCTGTTGGCTAAAATATCCTTTGCTTTTGTCACACTAAGTGTGTGTTATCTCCAACACACCTGAATCAGCACAGCTATTGCCCGGATAAACACTTCATGAGTCAAAGCAAGTGGGTTAAAGCTCACAAATGCGTCTGGATGCAAGACCTGCAGCTCAACTTCATTGTATTACGGGGTGTGAATCAAGGTCGCGTGCATCTGCACTTGAATCCATTGAGGTTCACGGCATCCACCTGTGGAGCTCAGACACACACGGATTTGAGAGGCCGAGACTTCACACATGATTACACAGATAGCAGATAAAGTACCTGTATGACAGGTTGGGAACACCTGCAAAGCTTCCTTCACACACGCTATCAAAGAGACAGATCTTCATACAGGGTGGACACACACACACACACTCTCTCACACACACACTATCAGAGAGGCAAATCAGCAACGGCTGCTGGTAGGCAACATCACAGGTTAAGAACAGATGTCCTGTCGTTCAAGATCAACCTGAAGCAGGAGTGTCACGCACCTCAACACGCTACAAAGCTTATGGCTTACTACTGACTAGCATGGCCTCCAAGAACTGTCGTGCAAAGATTTTTTTTTTTAAATGAAGGACTTATCATTCTTTTTACCAGAAAGCATGGGTTATAATCTCGCATTAGCTGGCATTAACATATAACGACATAACATCTATATTCAAGTTAAATTAAAAGTTCAATTTTGAGAGATCTCTTCATGAAGATACTGTAGTTGCTTCTCTTCTGCTTTTCATTTGAGAAGTCAACCATCAAAAAGCTCCCAAAGTTCCATTTCAGAGGTTGAACTGAATGCTGACATTGAATAGCTATCAAGAATTAGAATTACCACGTCAAAGTTGATGTCCAGGAGTGTTTTATTTCTCTTAAACCACCACCGCAATTTGCCTAGAGTTACTTTTTTGTTGCTTAAAGAACGACATGTCATCATTTTTTCTGTTCATCGTGACATTTAATTTTGTCGATGAAGACAATGTCCAAACTACAAGTTAATTCCTGTTAGCACTTAGATTATAGCAGCTATAAACAGTCATTCCTTCAGTCTTTTCTTCACTCCATATTAGCAAGAATACTATATTTGAAGACACTAAAAGTTATCTCTTATACAGTAGCTTATGATGAGATTAAAAAGAAACCAAATATAATTTCTTGACATTGCGACAAACTTTTGTTACAAATTTCAAACAGTCTTGTTCTTTTGGCAGATAATTCTGCAACTTTTTAAAGAATTATTTCTCAAAAGAAGAAAGATTATCTTACAATAAGAATAAGAAATGAGGAAATATCTCGAAAAAGGTTTCATACATTTGGTTTGTTGTTGCCTTATCATACAGAGTACAAGATAAATTTGACTACATTCATTTGCTAAAAGGTCGCATACAGTAGAAATATTTCCTCAAAATACTCACGTTACCTTCAAAAATTATAGAGCATTTGGACTTTGCATTAATTACCGATCGAGATTCAAGTAAATGAGTATACCTAATTGTAGTCAGTGCAAGTACAGTACATTTATTAGTACCTGTATAAAAACAGATTTATGTCTTTTTTTTTCAGAATAGCATCGACATAAATTGTGGAAATTTGGTATTTCCGTAAATGAAGGAAAAGTGTTCAAAACCTGCTTGTGCTCCTGAGTGTGTATAAATTTACACATAAAAAGCCTAACTAATGTAAATCTTGACTCGATCTTCTTCAGATCATATAATTTGCATGGATTTGTATATGGTGCTTTTATATCTGGAATATATTATCAAGTTTAAATTTCTTCTTGGCGGCACGGTGGTGTAGTGGTTAGTGCTGTCGCCTCACAGCAAGAAGGTCCGGGTTCGAGCCCCGTGGCCAGCGAGGGCCTTTCTGTGCGGAGTTTGCATGTTCTCCCCGTGTCCGCGTGGGTTTCCTCCGGGTGCTCCGGTTTCCCCCACAGTCCAAAGACATGCAGGTTATGTTAACTGGTGACTCTAAATTGAGCGTAGGTGTGAATGTGAGTGTGAATGGTTGTCTGTGTCTATGTGTCAGCCCTGTGATGACCTGGCAACTTGTCCAGGGTGTACCCCGCCTTTCGCCCGTAGTCAGCTGGGATAGGCTCCAGCTTGCCTGCGACCCTGTAGAAGGATAAAGCGGCTAGAGATAATGAGATGAGATGAGATGAGAAAGCGTGTCAGAATAAACTGATCAATTACAAACTAAGACAAAAAGAAGTCATCTGATTATGATGAATGAAATGGTGTTGTATAAACTTTATTATTATTATTATTGGGCGGCACGGTGGTGTAGTGGTTAGCGCTGTCGCCTCACAGCAAGAAGGTCCTGGGTTCGAGCCCCGTGGCCGGCGAGGGCCTTTCTGTGTGGAGTTTGCATGTTCTGCCCGTGTCCGCGTGGGTTTCCTCTGGGTGCTCCGGTTTCCCCCACAGTCCAAAGACATGCAGGTTAGGTTAACTGGTGACTCTAAATTGACCGTAGGTGTGAATGTGAGTGTGAATGGTTGTCTGTGTCTATGTGTCAGCCCTGTGATGACCTGGCGACTTGTCCAGGGTGTACCCCGCCTTTCGCCCGTAGTCAGCTGGGATAGGCTCCAGCTTGCCTGCGACCCTGTAGGAGGATAAAGCGGCTAGAGATAATGAGATGAGATTATTATTATTATTATTGGCAGAGAAGTGAGTCAAAATAATTTCAATGTCTTTTTTTAGGCTTTTCCCTGATCATTCATTTCGTGCTCACATAAAAGCTATCTGTGCTTTTATGAAGTTTTGTGAGCATACCGACATGCAAATGAGTCGTATCCGGAACGATCTTTGCATGCGACAGGTGATCAGCATCAGCGTTTTTGAAACTTTGGGGTATATATAAACATTTCCGCATAACTTGACTGAAAGTTTTATAAATGAGGCCTAATGTGAGTTAAAATACAGAAGATAAATTACTTAAAAGTAAAAGATGACTAATGGTATGTCAGTCAGTCATCTGAGTTTTATTCATGCAGGCTGCAAAGCACACACACACACACACACACACACACACACACACACACACACACACACACACACACACACACACACAAGCTTCTTGGCCTCTGTGCTGCCATGCTATAGCGTGTGTGTGTGTTGTAGATTTGTTATCAGTACAGTTTGCATGCTCACCGAAGTGGAACGTCGACCTTCATCAGACCCTCATGCCGTTACATCCGTCTTCTAGAACCTCCCTCCGTCTCTCTCTCTTTCAATAACAGGTGTGTCCCTTCATCAGCGCTGGTTGTTCATACTGTACATGACCGCCTGTGTTCCCAAACTGGCTGTGTTTAACCCATTTAACAGAGTATGGATGTTTGCTCCAAGATTGTGGAACTCTTGACCTCTCATGAGAGAGTGTGTGAAAAATGTGGACAGTTTGGCAGTTGATATAAAGGTCATTCAAGGGCATTTTGCTGTACTTTAAGACTTTCTTTCAGGATTCATTCAGTCATTCATCATTTATAATATCAACCAAATATATATACCTTACATACAGTGCATAACTATATTAACCATGCAATATGTGTGTGTATGTAAAGATGCAGACTTGGGTAAACTGCATTTTATATTCAAAATTGTGTGTGTGTGTGTGTGTGTGTGTGTGTGTGTGTGTGTGTGTGTGTGTAGCCATGCATGACAGAGTTCTTGGAAGATGATATGAAGATGGAAGCACATCTGGAGGTACAATTGATTAGTTGATGGTGTGTGTGTGTTGTGTGTGTGGGTATTATGGGAATTTCCTGCCAGCTAAAGCTCTACAGTTCCAGGAATGCACTGAAATCTCTCTGTGAGAATCATTTCCTGCCTGGAGGAAACACACAGATAAGACTGGCAAAGAGTCAAACATACACACATGCGCTCTCTCTCTCTCTCTCTCTCTCTCAGCCCAAGTTCTGTTCCTGTTCAAAACAGTGAACAATCATCATGTATAAGAACAGCTTATATGCAACCACACCCATCTGTATATATACTAACAGATTCTCTCTCTCTCTCTCTCTCTCTCTCTCTCTCTGTCCCTCTCTGTGTGTGTGTGTGTGTGTGTGTGTGTGTGTGTGTGTGTGTGTGTGTGTGTGTGTGTGTGTGTGAGAGACCGATATTTCCTCCATGATCCATTGCATGTATCGACTGCATCTATGTATGTCTGTGTGTGTGTGTGTGTATGTGTGTGTGAGTGAGAGAGAGAGAGAGAGAGAGAGAGAGAGAGAGAGAGAGAGATTTCATCCATGTTCATTTCTGTGAGTCTTCTGCATCTGTGTGTGTGTGTGTCTCAGATATTTCATCCATGACTGTGTGCACCTACGTGTGTGTGTGTGTGTGTGTGTGAGAGAGAGAGAGAGAGAGAGAGATTTCATTCACAATCAGTTGTGTGTATCTACTGCATCTGTGTGTGTGTGTGTGTGTGTGTGTGTGTCTCAGATATTTCATCCATGACTGTGTGCACCTCCGGTGTGTGTGTGTGTGTGTGTGTGTGAGAGAGAGATTTCATCCATGATCAGTTGTGTGTATCTACTGCATCTGTGTGTGTGAGATTTCATCCATGATTGTGTGCACCTACTGTGTGTGTGTGTGTGTGTGTGTGCGCGCACGTGTGTGTGTGTGTGTGTGTGTGTGTGAGAGAGAGGGAGAGAGAGAAAGATTTCAACCATGACTAATTATGTGTATGTGTAATTTGTGTGCGTGTGTATATACTGCACCTGTGTGTGTGTGTGTGTGTGTGTGTGTGTGTGTGTGTGTGTGTGTGTGTTTCAGTTGTATCTCCTGTACAGGAGTGCCGTTAGTGGGGAAAGTTAGGATGAGTCTAAGGGCCCAGCATTGACAGAGGGCCCTCAGAGGACAATATTAATATTATTATCATGTGTAAGTTAATTTAATAAAAATATTTTTGAATAATTTTGTCTATTATATTGAGCAAATGCAACAACCTTTTGGTTTGGTTTTCCATTTTCCACAAAATTATTTGAATAGATAGTCTTTATATTTCACTACTTTTGCTATTCAGTATAGGGTACAGTCTTGCGTAGGCGGAGTCAGAGCGTGACACCGCATTAGGGTTGTTGCTTTCCAATCCAGTACTAACGTTAGTTGCGCATGGTAGAAGCGGAATTGATGGTGAACCATCAGTATATTGACACCATCATGAAGAAGTCGGGTTACCAGAAACGTAAAGGGAGACAGCAGAAAGCTGAGAGAGAGAAAGGGCCGACAGTTAGTCATCCAGTTTTTTTCTGAAGAAAGGGAGCCGATACATTTATTCACTGACCTTCCTTTGATGGCTATTAACCTGACATGCTAACGTTAATGCTCCAGAAGATTATTAATGTGGCTTCACCACTGCGTGGCTGATCAAGCTAACAACTTAATTTACAATGCAGTGTCACTTTAATTAAATATATCACAAGTTACCTTTATGACCTCGCCCATGACAGAGTAGGCGGGGCAAGGTATTGTAATCCATGCGGTTTGTTTGTCTGTTTGTTTGTTTGTTTGTGTGTGTGTCTCTCTGTTAACAATCTAGCGTCTAGATGGTTGCACCAATTGACTTCAAATTTTCAGGGTAGGTGGGCAATGGCCCGTAGATTACCTGATTAAATTTTGGGGGTAATCAGGTCAAGGTGAAGGTCAAGGTCACCGGAAAGGTCGACCTTTTGGTCAAAATAACATCTTTTCCATTATAACTAAACAATGGTTGCCGATAGACAAATGTTTACTTTGATGAGCGTATGGGAACTCCCATATGGCCTTTCATTTGGCACCATGTTCTTTGACCTTGAGTGACCCTGAAAGGTCAAACTCAAGGTCACGGATTTTCAGAGGGCTGTAACTTGAAAACGGTTGATGGTAGACAGATATTTACCCTTATCAACTTATAGGAAGTGCCATATGGGCTTTCATTTGGGACCATGACCTTTGACCTTGAATGACTTTGAAATGTCAGACTCAAGGTCATGGATTTTCATAGGACTATAACCTGACAGCTGATGACTGAGAAATATTACCATTATCAACAAATAGGTACAAAATAAGTGCTGCTTTAGCTGATAACGTTCATAGAGATATTCCAATAATGAAATGTACAACTGGCATATGAAATGGACAAAGTATTTAGTTAGCGATAAAGTTTGTTACACGCTAACTAAATAAGGGTCGGTTTTTTGTTTGTTTTTTGTTTGTTTTGTGGGGGTGGGGAAAGATTATATTCTTTCATCGGGCCCAAAATTTCTATCGGCGCCCCTGCTCCTGTATATGTAGGTAAGTGCAGGTGTGTGTGTACATGTGTGTGTGTATGTAAAAATGTGTGGAATTTGGTTGTTCCTCCTGGATGGACAGGCGCAGATAAGCGTAGCCCCATCATACACACTCACACATTCATTCACTCTCTCCTTCTTTGCAAAATTTCTGTCTTCTCCACTTAATATCCTGTATCATAAGTCGATCGAGGCATTGGGGGTTTGCGATTTCTATTTCTACAGGACAGAGGTTTTTACCTGATGTCAGTATTTATCCAGAGAAATGTGTGCACATTTAGGGGATTTTTCAAAAGCATCCACCACCACCTTGAAACCCAAGCACCTGCCTTTAAACCTGAAAATAGGACTGAAGGGAAATGAGAGAAAATACAGACCGAAGAAGGAAAATCGTGTTTTTTTTACTTTGCTGTCAGATAATGCGATGTAATAGATTGTAATACGATGTCTCGTCTCGTATAATCCACGTCAGGTTTGATGATTGGGGTCCCCCCCCATGCCGCCTCGCCCATCTGGCCTGCCGGCAATCTTCGACGTTGCATTCTGAGAGCGCTTTTCCCTGACAGATGTTGGAGCGCCAGGACTTTCTGTCAAGGGCAATATCATGCCAGTCTTTGTCGAAACCGAAAGCCTTCAAATCGTCTTTTATGCAGTCTTTCCAGTGTTTCTTCAGTCAACCCCTTGGCCTTCAACCCTGTCCGAACTCACCAAAGAGAAGTTGCTTCAGCATCCAGGTGTCATCCATTCTGCAGACATGGCCCAACCAGCGGAGCCTATTGCCTTGGATGATCGTCTCTACGGTGGTTGATTTTGCATGTCTGAGGACCTCAGTGTTCGTGATGCGATGCCACCACTTGATTTTGAACAAGCGACGTAAGGACATTGATGGCACTCCTCTAAAATGTGGAGCTGCTTGGCGAGTGTCGACCAGGTTTCACTTCTGTAGAGTAGTGTTGGAAGAACGATGGAGTAATACACCTTCAGCTTGGCTGAAATGGACAGGCCATCCCTGTTCCAGCAGCTCGAGTTGAGGGAGTGGAAAGGGAACGCAACACAACTTATCCGTTTCCTGATTTCAGGCATTCGGTCACCATCATCTGCTAGTTCTCCTCCAAGGTAGGTAAAGCTATGTGCTGTCTTCAACTGGAAATTGTCAAGCAGGATCGGGGGTGGTTCGGAGCAGTGAGCATGCATGACTTTCGTTATATGATGTACAGTAAGATGATATGTACTTACTTACTTATTTACTTACTTACTGCCTATTATGCCTGCTGGGCATGTGCTGCATTATGCCTCCCCAAGTGTGGTTCAGGGTCTCATTTTAGATTCTCCCATGTCACCAGGTGTTCTTGGGTCACCCTGTCTTCTGCTGTCCTTCTGGCATCGAGTGTCGAGCAGTCTGTGTGATGTTATCTTGCTCTCTTCGAAGGATGTGTCTGATCCATCTCCATCGCCTTTGCGTGATAATGGTTTCCATGTTATCCTGATGACACTGAGCGAGTAGTTCTTGGTTAAAGATGGTTCTTGGCCAGCAGATGCATTGAATTTGACAGATTCTTGGTGTGGAATGCTGAGAGTTTGGAAATGTTATTCTCAGTCATCCTCCAGCATTCTGAACCATATACAGTAGAAGTGTAGATAGAGCACGGCTCTTGTACAATCTTAGCTTGGTATTGATGCTAGATTGTGGTGACCTCCATACATTATTCAACATTACGAAGGCATTTCTGCCTTTGATGATCTATGACGGAGAAATAAACCAAATAGGATCTTAGCATATTCCGAGTTGTCGCGTCAGTCTTGGGAAATTCTCTGTCATGCCACCAGAGGGCACCATCCTGCAAGTTCGAGAGATGCTTCCTCCTTTCAATTTCCTGTCTGTATGCTTGATAAAACACAAAGACATGGAGTGCGAACGCGAAGTCTTGCTAACAGTTGGATTATTGTCAAGTTCAGAAGTGCTGTCTAGTTCAGAAGTTTACGTTCTGTAAATTGATCTCTGCTTATGACCATGACCTTGCCTTTATATGACCCTTTTTTAAACAGTCTTTCACCTGTGGATGACATGGAACTGATTTTTTTTTTTCACTCAGCTCTTTGTTATCTGGATTGTGTCTGTTTATGAATAAACTCCTGTACATGGATTCTTCGAGTCTCCTCGGTTACACAAATAATACTGTATATTGCTGCACATACAGTCCTAATCCTACTTGCATTTGTATTTTATTTCACAGTAGGACGATGGCTTACGCCCTCATTAATATTAATCGGCAGCTTTGTGCTAAAATAGCACTTGATCCAGCGCGTCCTGTTATTTTGCTTTTTTTTTTGTATTTTCTGACCTGTTCGCACAAGCCATGAGATACTAGATCTGAGGTCATGAATCATAAAGTACAAACAGGATTATAGGTAAATTTTCACCTCGTTTTGATTTACAAACTCATAAAAATGAATGCCGACGAGTACATTAGTAATCTGCGCTCTCTTTTAAAGCAGACATGCCCATGGTTTGAAGGATAAGCTGACCAAGGACTCATTTAGTTCTTTGTATTTTTCCCTGTCTATTTTTCCATCTCTATTTTTCTAACTGTCTGTCTCCTGTTCTTCATCAAAACCATATTGCTTCTCTTCTCGCCATCTCTCTCTCTCTCTCTCTCTCTCTCTCTCTCTCTCTCTCTCCTGTTCTTCATCAAATTCATGTTGGAAAGAAAGAAAGTAAGATAACAGGAGGAGAAGAAAGCCAAATACAAAAAAAATTATATCTGTTTTTCCGTGCTGTTCCTTCGCAATGTTCATGCAGAATTCCATTTCGAGTTGAAACGTCAGATTGATTTATTGTCTCATGAGGACGCAGGCTGTTTAGAAGAGCAACAAAGGTTTTTCCTTATATAAGCATTTAATCAGTCAGTGTCGGAAAGCTTAAGTATTATATGTTGCTATTGTACAGTGATATATCATGATATTTCATGATGTACATTGCCCTTCATGATTATTGTCCCCCTTTGTAAAGATTCAGTAAAAAGGTTTTTTTAAAAAAATCCACCTTTTGGTGAAGTTGCTTCATCTCACGCTGAAAAAATGAGAAAAATCTAACCTTTAATTGAAATATATTTCTTCAGAGAAAAACAAACCCTTCGTCAAGAAAATTATTTTCAACAAAAACACACACACCACTATTATTGGCAGCCCTGCATTGAATACTTTGTACCACTTCCCTTTGCCAGTAAAACAGCACTGAGTCTCTCCTGTAACATTTTATAAGGTTGGCGATACAGAGCAGGGCATCTGAGACCATTCGTCTTGACACAATCTCTCCACATCATCCAGGGCCCTTGGCCCTCTCTTGTGCTTTCTCTCCTCTTCAGCTTTTCAATGGGGAGACTGAGATGGCCATGACAGAAGCTTGGTTCTGTGCTCAGCGAACCATTTTTGGACATATCTTTCAGATCATTGTCCTGCTGGAAGATCCAATGATGACCCAGTTTGGCTGGCAGAGGCAGCCAGATTCTGATTTAAAATCTCCTGGTGTTTTTTGGAGTCCATGATGTCAGGTACCCTCACAAGGTTTCCAGGGTCTTTGGAGGAAAAACAGCCCCAAAACATCACAGAACCTCCACCATATTTTACAGCTGGGATCAGGTTCTTTTCATTATAGCCATCCTTCTTTTTACACCAAACCCACCTTAAGTGTTTATTGCCATAAAGCTCCGTTTTTGTTCCATCAGACCAGAGAACACGGTTCCAGTCAAAGTTGTCGCAGCATTTCACAAACTTCAGGTGCTTACGTTTGTAGTTAACTGATAGAAAAGTCTTTTTTTCCCCTGGCATACATTCCAAATAACCTGTTGGCATGGAGGTGGCATCTGATGGTGGTTTTGGAGACTTGGAGACCCCAAGATTTTACTTTTTCTTGTAATTCACCAACAGTGATCCTTGGGGATCCTCTGGGATTTTATTTCCCCTCTCTCACCCTCTTTGTCACAGTATGTGGGGACAAAATAAACTTGGGTCCTCTTCCAGGCAAGTTTGTACCAGTTCCAGTTGGTGTCCACTTTTTTATTATTGCCCTAACAGGACATAGGAAATGAACATTTTCAGGCAATGTTTTTTTTTTTTCCAACCATTCCCTGACTTATGAAGGTCAACACATTTCTTCCTCATTTGGTTTGTGTGTTCTCTTATCTTTCCCATGCTGATATTGAGGGCAATTTGACCTCTGTGTCACCTCATATTTGTCCCCCAGTTGATCAGGAAGTCATGGATTACAGCGTGAAGTTTCCTACACGCTCCAGTCAACTCAAACATGGACAATTTAAATGGGAAACATGCTTCAGTTACATTGTGTTCACTATAATTCATAATAATAGTGCCAATAATCGTGGCATGTGTGTTTTTGTTGAAAATAATTATTTCTTGATGAGGGATTTGTTTTTATCTGAATAAATTCATTTCAATTCAAGGTTGGATTTTTCTCATTTTTTCAGTGTGAGATGAAGCGACTTCAGCAAAAGGTGGATTTTTTTTTTCAAAACAGTTTTTACTGAATCTTTACAAAAGGAGCCAATAATTGTGGAGATGGAAAACCGTCATGGCACAGTGCTGACACTGAAGATTCCTTCTATAAATGTTCAAATAGAGATTTCCTGACACAAACTTGACCACAACAATGAAACGGTTTTCTTGGTTCACTTGAAGAAAACATTTTTATTTGTTGATTATTCGGCTTATGTGGATCATCCACGATACAAATCCTGGTGAATTAGCTGTTGGTCTAGAAACGTAATTCAAATAAACACTCTTTACAACCATGGTGAGCAGAAAAGTATCTCAGCCAAGAGCAGGGACCTGAGGCTAAACCCGGCACAAGTTCACTGAGACCAAATGATATTTTTTTGAGTATTGTCCAGTATCGTCAACCTGCACCTGCTGTCGTCTCTACGGTAATTCGTCAAATATTTTCAAACAGTCACAACAAAGGACAGCTGTTGCAAGGTCTTGACTGATAAACATTGTGAAATATCTGGACATTTGGTTGCCCCGCCCCCTTTTACGAAACATAAATAGCATTTCAGGTTTTTTCCGCCTCCACTGGAGCCTCATTTATTATGATTATTATTATTATTATTATTATTATTGGGCAGCACGGTGGTGTAGTGGTTAGCGCTGTCGCCTCACAGCAAGAAGGTCCGGGTTTGAGCCCCGTGGCTGGCGAGGGCCTTTCTGTGTGGAGTTTGCATGTTCTCCCCGTGTCCGCGTGGGTTTCCTCCGGGTGCTCCGGTTTCCCCCACAGTCCAAAGACATGCAGGTTAGGTTAACTGGTGACTCTAAATTGACCGTAGGTGTGAATGTGAGTGTGAATGGTTGTCTGTGTCTATGTATCAGCCCTGTGATGACCTGGCGACTTGTCCAGGGTGTACCCCGCCTTTCGCCTGTAGTCAGCTGGGATAGGCTCCAGCTTGCCTGCGACCCTGTAGAACAGGATAAAGCGGCTAGAGATAATGAGATGAGATTATTATTATTATTATTATTATTATTATTATTAACAGTGCAGTTGTGCAGATAACCAAATGTGGGTGTTATAAGAGTTTGGCTTCATCGAACTGTGTGTGTGTGTGTGTGTGTGTGTGTGTGTGTGTGTGTGTGTTACAGATTCCAGCACATGAAAGGCTTCTGAGTTGCCAGTCTGTGATTTATACTCTGCGAGTGTTTCATATAAATCATAAATAGAACCGAAACAGGGGTGTGTGTGTGTGTGTGTGTGTGTGTGTCTAAGACTCATCCTTTGATGTGCAAGTTTAAAGAAGGAATAAAAGGGAAAGGTAGAGTCTTTACTGTGGTTGGATCTTTTGACTGCTAAAACATCCCTCCTTCCTTCCTTGTCTTATTTATTTAAAGGCTAAAGGCTGTGTGTGTGTTTCCCATATGTTATCGAATAAAGCAATGTATGCATAAAGCAATGTTCCCTTTAATATGGCATAATGCATTCCTACATACCTCTGAATCAATGTAAATAAACATATAATCACACCTAGGTGCTTCACCCACAGGCCAGAAATAAAGTGTACGTGTATGTGCATGTGTGTCAGAGTGAGTTACATGAATGATAACAACTGATTTGTCTTATTATAATGCAGGTTTTGCATCCAAACTGTAAACATGTAGGGGAGAGCGGGGAGACGGGATGGGGGAGACTTGGGACAGTTTGTATTTCCAGAAATTAATTTCAGCCAATCAGGTTTGAGGTTTGAGATGACATCAGAAGTTAGAGGTTGCCCCTTAGAGTAACCGACTTCCTTTGGAACCACGAAGCTGGACACTGCAGTAAGGTTTGTGCAGTTCAATATTTTTATCAACCAGAAATTCTATTTTGTACTTCAGTCCACCTCCATTCTATGGTGTAATGTACACTGGTGAATTGGGGATTTGTTAGAAATTAAAGTATGGAGCCTCGAGTTACCCTATACAGTGGTACTTCGGGTTACGAACTTAATTCGTTCTTTGACTCCATTCGCGAACTGAAAAGTTCGCAAACCGAATTAATTTTTCCCATTGAAATTTATGTAAATCCAACTAATCCGCTCACCAGCCCCAGAAACATAGTTTTTCTGTAACTTTTTATGGGTTTATGTGTGGAAAAAATACAGAAAGGAATTAAAGCTAACCTTAATTATAGAAAAATAGAGTAATACTAAAATAAAACATAATAATTGTACAGTACACTTTACCTTTGTGGTTGATAGTTGCTGGCACACTTGGATGGAGGAGGAGGAGCACTATCACTAACACTTTTCACTTTCTTGGGAGCCATAATGAGGGTTAATTTAATGCAAAAAGCAAAAAATAAATCGTATCAGCACAACACAATGACGAACAATGTTCACAGCGCACCACCTTGAGTACAACTGATGCTGCCGCATGCCTCACATGGTGCGGAAACCCGCCAGTTTGTGCGTTCGTGCATTGAAGCATCGTTCGCAAATCAAAGCAAAATTTGTTCGGAAATGGTGTTCGTAGCCCGATTTGTTCATGAATAGGGACGTTCGTGACCCGAGGTTTGACTGTATAGTATTATTTATGAAACTTAAATTCTGGGAAAAAAAAAAAAAACTTTTAAGGATTTTTTTCAGAATGGCCAGGTGGGGAGAGTTGGGACAGTTCATCTTGTTTCATTTTTTTTTCTTGTGGTTTATGAATATAAAAGCGTTTAAAAAATGTTTGTTAAAAATGTGGGCGTGTCCCTGCATGAGGATGAAACTTATTTCATTCCTTCTTGAGAATTGAACTGTTTTATCGAGTCAGGTTTTGGGTAAACTGACATTTTTCTATCGCTGTACCAGCATTGTGTGTTCATACAGTTCATATGTTACAAGTTTTGAGAATAAATAAAAATTAAACATGTAGGTCTTGGGATGGGCGGCATGGTGGTGTAGTGGTTAGCGCTGTCGCCTCACAGCAAGAAGGTCCGGGTTCGAGCCCTGTGGCCGGCGAGGGCCTTTCTGTGCGGAGTTTGCATGTTGTCCGCGTGGGTTTCCTCCGGGTGCTCCGGTTTCCCCCACAGTCCAAAGACATGCAGGTTAGGTTAACTGGTGACTCTAAATTGACCGTAGGTGTGAATGTGAGTGTGAATGGTTGTCTGTGTCTATGTGTCGGCCCTGTGATGACCTGGCGACTTGTCCAGGGTGTACCCCGCCTTTCGCCCGTAGTCAGCTGGGATAGGCTCCAGCTTGCCTGTGACCCTGTAGAACAGGATAAAGTGGATAGAGATAATGAGATGAGGTCTTGGGATTTTACTTTTGTTCAATGTCCCAAGTCTCCCAACATAATGTCTCACGTCTCCCTGCCAAAAACTAATGACAGAAAACATGATGCCTGAAGGCCAGTATATGTGACAAGCTGAGAAACTAATATTGTGGTAAGATTAAAGGGTGCAGTAAATACTCTCTAATGCAATAAGAATGTGACACTACCTGCAAAGAATTTCACACAATCTACAAAAGCTGAAAACTTGTCTCAAGTCTCCCAGACACTGTAAATGATGTAAATTATGTGCCATAAACTTTCAGTTCCTTATAACTGAATTGAACGAATAGTGGAATCATGGCTAGCTGTCTTCGCTAAGTAGCCACTGTTGCCCCAAATGCAGGAGATCTGACTTCTAAAGAGTTCAAGACAACAAGATTCCTCCCTCTACACAAACATTTCATGATGTTCAATATTGGTTTGTATTGATGCTTGAAAAACAAACAAAAAGTTTGTTTGTTTTTGAAATTTTAACAGGTTTAGCGATAGCATTTAGCGTTTACCTCGGGATTGAAAATCTCACCACTTTTTGGTGGCTGTAAAAACGTTCTGGGTCACTTCATGGTTTTGAAATTACAATTATAAATAGATCCAGTACCAGTTAAAAGTTTGGACATGCCTTGTAATTCAATGTTTTTTCTTTATTTTTATTAATTAAAAGACACTTCATGTCTTAAAGTAATGATGGACGTTGTTTCTCTTTATTTAGTTGAGCGGCTCTTAAAAAGTACAATCTTTGTCTTTCAAATGCCGTGAAGTTTAAGTCATCAGTTTCCAAAAAAAAAACTCAAGTAAAGTACAAATACTCAAAAAGTGTACTTAAGTACAGTACTCAAGTAAATGTACTTCTCTACTGTCCACCTCTGACTGTGACATTGATGAGGTCACCGAAACTATAGATTGAATGTAAATTATAAATGAATTACTAAAAAAAAATTTTAAACCAATGTTCTTCCTTCCTGTGCCAGGTCTTGGTCTTCCAAGGCAGCCTCCCATCCAAGTACTAACCAGGCCCTGAAGGTGCATTGGGCTAGTCTGGCTAACGCGACTTCAAAGCTCTGCGAGCATTTGGTCTGGCAAAGATATTAAGCCCAACCATTTCCCAAAGTGCGTGGTTGACCCGCCTCCCTGAAATGCCTCAGTTTGCTACTGGTCGAAGCCAGAAAAGGCTGTGACGAAGCTTAAACCAATCACATCACTCTTTCCTCTGACGTATGTGATGCGATGGGGCTAACTGGTAGATTAAACTCTTACCAAAGCCAGTCGGGAGCAAGGCGAAAACGTCCTTCCTTTCAATAAATACCTCCAGGGCTGCTCTTTGCTCCGTTTTCAATGAGAACTTGCTCCATGTTCGTAATGTTTCTAGTGAATGAAGCGCTTCCGGCATAGATTCTGTAAACAATCTATGGCTTCCGGTCGCAGTTCTACTATGTCACTGCCTTGAACACGCCTCTACCCAGGGCCGTTGGAGATGCTCAAAGTTGATTGGCTCCCGATTTTTCGGGAGCTTGGAAGAGCTGTAGATAGCTTGCCTGGCCAGACTAAGCTCGCAACAGGCCCTCGTGTTGCGTCACGCTTAGGATGGGCGGGCCCAGGCTAGCATTGGGCGGCGCCGATCTCCATGTCTATAGCCCTCGGCCTCTCACCTATTGCTGGGTTTCACGTGACGTCACATCTGCATCATTAATTATTCAAAACTTTAGCTGGTGGTCTACCAAAGCTCAGTTGACAAAGCGTTTGTACGAAGAAGGTGCATTGCTTGCATGAAAAATGCCTTAGGCTTGTGTTGTTTTAGGTTGTTCGAATTGATCAAACCATGAAACTGATAAAAGTTTCTTCAGGGTTCCCCACGAACAAATAAAAAAGGGTGAACAAACACAGGATTTCACAAAAAGACTTTGAGAAAAGTGGCTTTTGAGCCTCTCGCTGAAATCGGAGGGAGTCGAGTCGAAGCATGCTCGAGTTTGCACCGATCACTTGGTGAAAGGTTTGTATATCCCTCTCAGTCAGCTATGTCCTTCGTGTTTTCCAAGTACTTTTCTTGCTATGTGTCATTATTTTACAGTACTTTTTTTGAGTCACGAAGCGCTAAAGTCCCCAGCTGTTTCTTTGTTTACTCTTCACAAAGTCCATATGCATGAAGGTCACGACAAAATTCTTCCCCAGCCGTACAGTTACAACGCGCCATGATCACTTCTCTGTCTCATTTTACTAAGATCCAGGTCTTTAAAGGGATTTCTGATGATCTTTGTGAATGAGTTACCTGAGAGATAAGAGCCAACACAAGTGAGAATCAAGCGAACTGTTGTTTGTTTACACTTCAACTTGCAGCGCTTCGTTGTAAAGACGTGAATGAAAAGCTTTTTTTTAAAAAAACCAAACTTACACGGGCAAAAACAATACAGGATTCATTCAGCAGCGACTTGATAGCAAGGTCCTTTACCCAGCTACATACAAAAAAGTTGTAAGACTCCATACTTTTCCACGCTTTCATCTGTTTTGCGGTGTAGAAGGACGTCTGCAACACCAGATAGTTGGAGATGTCGGGGAACTCGACTGAAGGGTAGTTTTCGAGATCGTATGACAAATCCTTCTTTCCCAGACTGTCGGGGTCGATTCCATTGCACATAGAAATCTTCTGAATATATCTAAAGCAAGCAGTGGCTTTGAAATTACGAGCATACTCACTGTGATAAGTTATCGCTAGTTGTTCGCACTACGGCAGCCGTTTAGCCCACCAGCTATTTCACTTCTGGTAAAACCGCTAAGAAAAGTCACGTGACTGAAACCCAGCAATTGCATAGCCAGGGTTACAGTGGAGGGCCAGTCCTTTGGGAACTGCGAGAGTTTTGCTCCTTAATCATATCTGTTTTGAGGCCTGCCTCACCAGATAGCAGTAGGTACCATTTTTACGATGGTCTTTGGTATGACCTGACCGCAAGTAGAACTTTTAAGCCAATGTAACATGTATTAAATGTCTTAATGCCATTAGCATGGATGTGAATTACGACATGTTTTGTGTAATTGCTCATCCTGCGCTATGAAAGTATTTAATGAAGACAAAAGTGCAGCCAGTGCCATCAAAGAAACCTCAAAAAAATGGAGAGAGAGAGACAGAAGTTGTTGAATGAAGTTAAATGCATGCTTGTTTACATGAAATGGTGAAAATCATAATAAAAAAACAACAACAGCAGACTCTCCTTGTATCTCTGTGGGCTTTATCTGGGTTCTCTGGTTTCATCCTACCTCTAAAAAACATTCCTGTATGTAGCTGAACTCATATCTATCCAAACCATATGAAGAATAAAAAGCAGACATGACAGATCAATCAGTTTAAATCCATCAGGACTCAGCTCACAACATGGACGTGACAAATTTCCCCCTAAATTTCTGTTGTTCTCTCTCTTCTCCCTTCTGAGAAATCCTTGAAAACATCTCAGGAATTTCTCCAGGGGCTGCTGTTGCACCTTAGAGACCCCCCACATACATACATATGTGTTTGTAAGAGAAAGACACTCTTTCATACATGTGTATGTATGTATATATGCCCGCGTACATGTTTTGTCTGGATGTATCTGAAGAAAAGAAACAATATGGACGTCATCTCATTCTGTAGAGGTATTTATCTGTGTGTACAGGCATGCTCGTGTTCTCTCAGCTTCAGCTCTACATATAATACTTAATACATGTATACACAAAATTACTGGACATCTCCATGTATACAGCCTGTACAGAGCTTTCAGTTTTAATCCATTGCTGCCATCTGGTGGAGAATCAGGAAACAAAAGGATGCCGTCTGACTTGTGTTTCACATCTGATCCTTGGCTCAGACTAGCAAGGTGCTTCGAATGAGAAACGGTGGCCAAAATATATAGCCTGCAGCCAACTACACCTTTATTTCATATGTATTTAACTGACTGACACGTGCACTCGCAAAGCAAGCTCACTCGACTAGCTACATGCTCTTAACAGAGGCACCAACCATCTCTGCTACTCCATTTTTGGCTTTGTTTTGTTCAGTAATATCTCTTTACACATGCAATGAGAAGTTGTAAGATGCCAGGATCAGACTACATGATATTTTTGTCTTTCACAATGGTCACCATGTCAGATTAGGCAATCGTAGTACCATAAATTCTTGTCATGTCTTGATCCAGAGACTGGCGACTCTCCAAGTTTGAACCCGACCAATCATTGTTCGCATCCTTGCTTGTCGTCAGGGAAGAGGGCCAAGAAATCGTCAATCATGGCTACAGAAGGAACGTCAAGGAAGACATCAGAGGAGTCCTCAAACTAGGCGAGAAAATACAAAAAGAATTTTACATGCTCGACTTTTCGTTAAGGTGTCACAACATCGCTGTTCTTCAATTACGTCACATCTAAGGCCTATTTGGCATTCCCGACATTCATATTTGCCTCCGACACTGGAAATTTGTCGGTCATGACAAAACCATGTCAGAACTGAGGTGAATTCGTATAGGCTAACCCTGGATAAGACAGGATAAGATGAAACTTGTGTTGGGTAGCAGGAAGGGGCAGAGCTGCCGTGGTTTCAATGTTTCAGAATGGTGGATGATGTAAATGAGACACCATTGTGGCCATTGGCATCCTTCTGATGTCAGCTTGACAAACAGACCCTTGAAAACCCCATCCAAGTTGACCTACGTTGTTCACTGAACACGATGGCGTAGTGGTTAGCTTTGTTGCCTCACAGCAAGAAGGTTCCGGGTTTGAGCCCAGTGGTCAATCGGGGCCTTTCTGTGTGGAGTTTGCATGTTCTCCCCGTGTCTGCGTGGGTTTCCTCCGGGTGCTCCTGTTTCCCCCACAGTCCAAAGACTTGCGGTGAAGTGCCCTTGAGCAAGGAACCTCACCCCCAACTGCTCCCTGGGCACTGTTGCATATCTGCCCACTGGTCTGGGTATGTGTGTGTGCTCATAGCTCACATGTGTGTGTTCATTGCTTCAGATGGGTTAAATGCAATGAGGAATTTCACTGTGCTTGAGTGTATGTGTGATAAATAAAGTTGTTCCTTTTCTTCTAATCTCTCCATGATATACAACTCCAAATCAGAAAAAGTTGGGATGGTATACTGAAATTGAAATTAAAACTGAAAACAATGATTTGTATATCATCTTTGACCTGTATTGCACTCAAAACAGTACAATACTTATTTCAATTTTGATTCTTGCACCAGGCACCACGGTGGTGTAGCGGTGAGAACTGTTGCCTTACAACAAGAAGGTCCTGGATTCGAGCCCACTGGCTGATGAGGGCTTTTTGAGTTTGTATGTTCTCCCTCTGTGCTCTGGTTTTCCTCACAGTCCAAAGACATGCAGGTGAAGCGAATTGGTGGCTGTAAATTGACTGTAGGTGTGAATGGTTGTTTGTATCTATGTGTTAGCCCTGCGATGGCCTGGTGACTTGTCCAGGGTGTACCCTGCCTCTCGCCCAAATCTCAGTGTACTTTTCTGCAGTAATGCTCCATCACAGAAGGGTAAGTTACCTTTACCAAGGACACTGACACAACCCCATACCATGACAAACCCTGGCTTTTGGACTTGTTGCTGGTAACAGTCTGGATGGTCCTTTTTGTCTTTGGTCCAGAGCACACGGCATCCATTTCTTCCATAAAAGACCAAGAATACTGACTTGTCTGACCACAATACAGGTTTCCACTGTGTGATGGTCTGTCCCAGATGCCTCCAAGCCCTGAGAAGTGGACGGTGCTTCTGCTCACAGTTAACAGAAGGTTTCCTATTTGCATGGGAAAGTTTTAACTGGCATTTGTGGATGGAACAAATTTAATCAGCTGTAATATTAAAACCACTGACAGGTGAAGTGAAGAACATTTGTTTATCCTGTTACAATCCTGCTTTGTTTTTTTTGCCAGGCAGTTGACCTGACCAACTGAAGCAACCCCAGATCATAAAACTGCCTCCAGAGGCTTGTACAGTGGCCACACTGCATGATGGGTGCATCGCTTCATGTGCTTCCCTTCTTACCCTGACACACCCATCGCTCTGGAATCGGGTAAATCTGGACTTATCAAACCACTTCACCTTTTGCAATTGCTCAAGAGTCCAATCTTTATGCTCCCTCGCAAATTGAAGCCTTTTCTTCTGATTAGCCTCACTGGTTTTCTTATGAACACAAAACTGTTTAGTTCAAATCCTGTGAATTCTCATCACATTGTGTTTAGAAATGCTCTTACTTTCACATTTAAACATAGTCATGAATTCTACTGTTGATTTTTCATTCTGTCTTGTATTTTTTAATGAATAAATTTAAGACTCTTCTTGTATATCTGTGAAGGTTCTCAGTCATCTAGGTCATCATAAACTAGAGGTATTTATCCTCTAGTGGACCAAAAGCAACCCTTAGGGGTGACGTTGAAGTCACATGTGTCATTGACCCTCTCAGTCATCCTGTAGGTGTTAGGGTCACTGGAGGCCGGGTGTGAACGGTGTTAGCAGCCTAGAGGTTCGTTAGGGTTATCTATGGATCGTTGGCTCTCTCTGCCATCATGTGAGTCACTGAAGTCAGCTGAGTCTTGGTGTGGATGTGTATTCAGTACGACCATCACTGAACAGACAAGGTGGTCTGAGACACCACTTATCAACCACCTACAATGCAGTCCTTGGCACACTTCCCAGAAAACTGAATACACATCCACACCAAGACTCAGCTGACTTCAGTGACTCACATGATGGCAGAGAGAGCCAACGACCCTCTAGGCTGCTGACACCATTCATACCTGGCATCCAGTGACCCTAACACCTACAGGATGGCTGAGAGGGTCAACGACCCATGTGACCTGAATGATTCTCATTCGGGTTGCTTTTGGTCCATGAGAGGATAAATACCTGGAACTCCCCACTGGTCAGACAGAACTGAAGAAGCCTTTCAGATGAGAGGTGAAACATCTTGAAGAATTTCAAGCAAGTCCAGTTGCCTTCTTTAGCACCTACAACTCTTCGAGTAAGATGCTAACACTGGTTAACACGAGCCAATGTGAAATCAAGTTACTGAAGTACAAAATACTAAGCTTAGAAAACAAATCTTTGACTTAATATTTATTAATGAGGTTAAACTATGGATTGAATCCTTAAATGTTCTCCAT
The DNA here is from genome assembly GCF_027579695.1 of Neoarius graeffei. NCBI lineage: Eukaryota > Metazoa > Chordata > Actinopteri > Siluriformes > Ariidae > Neoarius > Neoarius graeffei. The sequence goes on from NC_083588.1 coordinate 11,137,726, forward strand.
GAGAGTTTATTCAGGATTGTTTGGCTTTCTTAGCTTTCTTAGCTTGCTTTGGTGCATTTAAGCCTAAAGTACAAAGCATGTTAAGGCACAGGTTATATCACACATTTGTGCTAAGACACACTTGTATTAAACATGATATCACACCCATACGTTAAAAAACATCTCATCTCATTATCTCTAGCTGCTTTATCCTGTTCTACAGGGTCTGGAGCCTATCCCAGCTGACTACGGGCGAAAGGCAGGGTACACCCTGGACAAATCGCCAGGTCATCACAAGGCTGACACATAGACACAGACAACCATTCACACTCACATTCACACCTACGGTCAATTTAGAGTCACCAGTTAACCTAACCTGCATGTCTTTGGACTGTGGGGGAAACCGGAGCACCCGGAGGAAACCCACGCGGACACAGGGAGAACATGCAAACTCCACACAGAAAGGCCCTCGCTGGCCACGGGGCTCGAACCCAGGACCTTCTTGCTGTGAGGCGACAGTGCTAACCACTACACCACCGTACCGCCCGCGTTAAAAAACATGTACATTTTAACTTGTGCAAAAGTATTTTAATTGCAACTGCAGTACTGCTGTCGTCCAGCAGAGGTCAGCTTCGTATCGCTTCAAAGTGTGAGCAATGGGGTCAGTTACTGATTGAATGGAAAAGTGGAGTCAAGCTGAAAACAGGGACACTCCTGTACTTCCTTCCTGCCTACATCAACAGAATAAATCTTCTGAAATTCAGTTTCCAGTGCACCCTTGTTGATTTTTCCTTGCATTTCCCCCTGGCCACCATGTTAATTCAATACTTTCCTGGCCTGAGTGAAGATAAACATAGTGATCAGCTACACTTTTCCTTCCTCACTTCCTGTTTAGCCTGCACATTCCGTAAAGAAATAATTGAGCCAGATTGAGCTATTTTCTTAACACGGATATCGGAGATTAACTTCAAGAAGATGGCTGCAAAGTTCAGTTTTAAGACAATGGCCTCGTGAAACGTGTCAGGGAAAATAAACCAGTTGAATAGACTTAACATGGTTTTGTTTTTACATCCCAGGTCGCAAACTGACGTGGGGTGAGATTCAGCCAGTCGTTTGGGTCAAGGCAGGGCCGCAGTTGCGTCACCAGGGCCGACTGACCTTTAAGAAACAGAATTTATTTGTCACATTGACAGTATATGTCTCTGATTCTTATATAATAAGCAAAAAAAAAGCATTCCCCTTTTTTTTTTTTTTTTTAGTGAGGATCATTCCTGCAAAGACCAAAAATTGGTCAAAAAGTATGCTATCAACTTCCTGTTATGTGATTTGAGAGATGTTTGGAACATGAATTAAATATGATTTCTTGAATCAATTTTTAAAAATACCATTACTAACCGAGGCAGCATGGTGGTGTAATGGCTCGCACTGTTACCTCACAGCAAGAAGGTTCTGGGTTTGAGCCCAGTGGCCGACAGGGGCCTTTTTTGTGGAGTTTGCATGTTCTCCCCGTGGGTTTCCTCCGGGTGCTCCGGTTTCCCCCACAGTCCAAAGACATGCAGGTTAGGTTAACTGGTGGCTCTAAATTGACCGTAGGTGTGAATGTGAGTGTGAATGGTTGTCTGTGTCTATGTGTCAGCCCTACGATGATCTAGCGACTTGTCCAGGGTGTACCCCGCCTCTCACCTATAGTCACCTGGGATAGGCTCCAGCTTGCCCGGGACCCTGCACAGGATAAGTGGCTGTGGATAATGGATGGATGGATTACGAACCATTGTGCATTACTGATATGACCTTCATGTTATAGTTTTTCTCACAGAATCAGCTAGGTCTATTGAGCTTTACCGGCTCAGTTGTGAAATTCAGATTTGTGAAACAACTCTAATAATGTCACTGACCAATTTTTTTTTGTCTTCAGAATAGCATTATTATTATTATTATGGCGGCACGGTGTTGTAGTGGTTAGTGCTGTCGCCTCACAGCAAGAAGGTCCGGGTTCGAGCCCCGTGGCCGGCGAGGGCCTTTCTGTGTGGAGTTTGCATGTTCTCCCCGTGTCCGCGTGGGTTTCCTCCGGGTGCTCTGGTTTCCCCCACAGTCCAAAGACATGCAGGTTAGGTTAACTGGTGACTCTAAATTGACCGTAGGTGTGAATGTGAATGGTTGTCTGTGTCTATGTGTCAGCCCTGTGATGACCTGGTGACTTGTCCAGGGTGTACCCCGCCTTTCGCCCGTAGTCAGCTGGGATAGGCTCCAGCTTGCCTGCGACCCTGTAAAACAGGATAAAGCGGATAGAGATAATGAGATGAGATTATTATTATTATTATTATTATTAATCACTTGGTGTGAAGCTGTTTCTCAGTGCTTCTTTTGATGTAGGCATTTCTGTGTGTGGTTTTTACTGTACACTTTATGTGTAACTGCGTGTGTGCTGTTTGTGCATCACGTATATCGTGTTGGTGGGAAATTGCTTCAGCAGCGAGCGCAGTTCCAGTCACTTTCCGAGCCACTATGTTCTTCAGCCAGACACTGAGAAGATTCTGTTTCACGCATCTTTGAATTCCAAGAACTAACTTGTCTCACAGACGTTCCACAACATTCACCCGAACTATAAACTGATAAATTGTGTGTTGTGTCATTCATTAATAATGAATAATTTCAACACTGCGATCATTGGTAAATTTCTGTGGTAAGACTGGGAACAATATGAAACTCTAACACACTACCCCATGTGTCTTGTATATTATTTTCACATAACCGCATGGTTTGACATGTTATTCCTTACTCAACCAACATAATTTGTTTCAAAATCTTGCATGAAGCTTTTTTGTGTGGCTCTTGTTTTTCTTGCCCCATTTCTTTTGCTGTTTTTCAGCCAAGCCTTTATTCTGTTCTCTGCATCATAAGTTGCAACAGACTCCTTCCTGGCCGAACCTGTGATTATATATAACCAATGATAAAATATATTTAAAAAAAAACCCTTTCAGATCACACAACTAACATTTTAAAAGTATGGGAGAAGTCAATTGGTGAATGTGAGAAGTTAATTGGTTAAAGGTGACATCTTATACCCTTTTTCCACAAGTTTACACAGTTCCCTGACGTCTTAATGAAATATCTGTGACATGCTTTGGTCAAAATCCCACAAGGATAAAGCACCACAGCTCCGTTCTCACTTTGTATAAACATCCCTGATCAAAATGGCTGGTTTGAGTTTCTGTTCCTTTGAATGATAATGAGCCACTCCCCTCTTCCGCCAGCCAATCAGGTAGCACTTTCCTCATGAATATTCTTTTACAAAGGCAGATACTCAGAAGAGGGGGTGTGATAATTCTCATGAGCACCCATTCGGAGCCAAATCTAAACAGCTTGTTGAAACAACTGCTTGTTGTTTTCCGAAATAGGCGGCACAAAAGAAACGGACTCGATCGACTTATTTCAGAGTTTGTGGGTTGGGAGGCACTCCAGATACCCAAATGTGCACAAGCACTGAAAAAGTGAGATTTTCATAATATGCCCGTTTAAAGTGACAACATTTTGCATGTACTGTACATTAAACACACTTGGCATAATGGCCTAAAATGTATTCACTGGATTTCATGTACAGTACATCAAAAATATAATCCTACCGAATTTCAAAAAAGATGGGGTGCTGATTAAAATGTAAATAAAAACAAAATGCAAATCCTTTTTGACCGATATTCAACTTAATACAATAGAAAGACAAGATATTTAATGTTTAAACTGATAAATGTTCTTGTTTTTGTACATTTATTCATACACTCATTCTGAATTTGATGCCTGCAACTCATTGAAAAAAGTTGGGACAGAGGCATGTTTACCACTGTGTTACATCACCTTTTCTTTTAACAACACTCAGTTAGTGTTTGGGAACTGAAGACATTAATTACTACAGTTTTCAACATGAAATTCTTTCCCGTTCTTGCTTGATATATGACTTCAGTTCCTCAAGAGTCCAGGGTCTCCATTGTAGTATTTTGCACTTCATAATTTGCCACACATTTTCAATGGCAGGCAGGCCAGTTTAGCACCCGCACTCTTTTACTCAGAAGCCATGTTGTTGTAACACCTACAGAATGTGGTTTGGCATCGTCTTGCTGGAATAAGCAGGGATGTCCGTGTAAAAGGTGTCATGTGGATGGCAGCATATGTTGTTCCAAAACCTGTTTGCACCTTTCATCATTCAGAGTAAAACATGTGCAAGTTACCCATGACATTAATGGTGAAAGAGATATGCAAATTATCCATGACCTGGGCATTAACACCCCCTCATACCATCACAGATGCTGGCTTTTTAACTTTGTGCTGGTAAAAATCCGGATGATCCTTTTCCTCTTTAGCCCGGAAAACACAACATCCACGATTCCCAAAAACAAATTGAAATGTTGACTTGTCAGATCGCAGCACAGTTTTGCACTTTGCATCAGTTTGTCTGAAATGAGCTGAGGCCCAGAGAAGTCAGCTGTGTTTCTGGATGTTGTTGACATATGGCTTTTGCTTTGTATGGTAGATGCAGCGACAAACCGTGTTTACCTCAAACGGTTTTCTGAAGTGTTCCTGAGCCCACTTTGAGCTCACGTTGAACCAAAGTCATGGAGGTCTGCATCTCTAATCAGTCACAGCCTTCTCTGTGGGTGCTCAGCACCTGGGCACCCATGCCAAATTTGGGCAAATTTTGGGTTCAAGGATCGGGCAGGGCTGAATTTGAAAAGTGTGCCCTTGCCAAGGTTGGGCCTGTGTTGGGGTCAATGCAGGGTCAGGGCTGTTTATGAAAAGTGCACCATTGCCAATATTGGACCAATGTTGAGCCAGAGTGGGTCCCCCCAACATAGCCATCCAAGACAGACATTGAGTCAGCGTCAGTTGTCAATGTCAGGTCAGTTGGTTGGAGTTCTGCAATGTAACTTTTTTCTGTTTCTGAATAAAAATGACAAAGTTTATACCTAAAGCAAACATAAGTGAGGCTCGCTGTTAAGCCTCCTAAGATATCAAAGAAAAAAGCTTTGAGGAAAGAACCTTTCTTCAGGGAACAAAAGCAAGTAATTTCAAGTCATGTTAACAATTAAGAAGACATTTTCTTTCAGCGTTAGCATTGCCTGTTACCATATCACACGGAAAATCTCCCTGAGACGACACCCGGTAGTGGGATAGCAGGATTAGAAACTGAATTGAAGTTGAGACGTGAATGTAGAAGCACCAAGCAGAAGGTGAGCATCAGGATGAATCAGACAAGTCCGGAGGGTAAAAGAAGCCAGTGTCGGAGAAGAATGTCAGGATCAGGCACCAGGCTATATGATTATTATCATGTCATTCAGCAAGGCACAATTTGTGCAGGAAAAAAGCTATTTTTTTGATGAATCGAAGACATCATCCTCAGCTTCAAAGGTTGATATTCAAGCTGAACCCGCGTTTTGCTCTTTTGAGCGATTTAGTGAGTCAGTGCAGGGGGAGGAGTTTTATATCTGGCTGTGTCTCATTACCTTAATGCATTGTTCTTCCTGACTCAGCACCTTCTCTCCCTCAGCTATAATTGCTGTCCTTTGCTCAGTCAATTAGATGTAAACTAAAGTGTTGTTGATGCAGCAGCATGATTCATCGGGTTACGTACATGAAGATGGACTGTCATTGAAAAATATCTACATGTACACTGAAGTATTATGCAAATTGAGCTTATGGATGGAGCTAGTGTCAAAGCATAACGTTTTTCTTCAAGGTGGAATGGTTGTGAGGCTCTGAGTTAATGACGGGAGCACATAAAGTAGCGATGCACTATTTACCTTCGACTAGTTCTCTCAGTGTATGCATTAAGTTCATATATAAAAATATGGGCATGTCATTTCATCCAGATATAGAATTATGAGTAGCTACGAGTGCAGCAGATAGAAATCTAGCCATCTCAGAAAGATGATAGATCAAATTGGTCAAGTCATTGAAATTCATATATGCGCATGGATTTGCATAGATTTGATCAGTCTGCTAGCTAGCAAGTTTTAACTTGATCGTGTTTCCGAAAGGATTTTTAAGCCATATTCATAAAAATTCACAATCATTCGTGCTAATGCTAGCTAGCTGGCTAACCTGACAGAATATCTGAGGAAACTTTATTGTTTTGAGTCTAAGAGGTGACCCTTGTTACCTCCACCAAGGAGGTTCTGTTTTTGGTGTGTTTTGTTTGCCTGTAAGCAGGATTGTGCAAAACATACTGATCTGAATTCCATGAAACTTGGTGGAAGGGTGTATCATGGGCCAACGAAGAACCCATTCAATTTTGGAGTGGATAAGAGCCACAGGGTGGATCCACAAATGATATGTAGTATCTCTTACCCGAATGTTGTAAGATGCGGACTTGGAGGAATTCTGCGCCCAATAATGCCCTACTTCTTCAAATCTGGTGAAGTTCAGTCGTGAAAAAACATAACCGATGAAGAAATACAATGACTCCATATCACAATGTACGCTCACAAGTACCAGTAATCCTCTGGGATCCACGGGCAGGAACATAAATCTAATAATTTTGGAAATATATATATGTCCAGACATAAAGTGGTTGTGATTGCAGATTTGCATATCATAAACGAGTCGACTATTTTCCTAAGTTGAGGTATGCGCTCTTTGAGTGCCCTTCGATTTGTTGACTTTGATCAGTACTAATATGCAGGACGATATGATGTGCATACCAGTAAGCTATATAAAAGATAATACCATGTCATTCTCCTTTACTATTAAATGTAGTACAGTTGATGTAATACCATGCGATTGTCCTTTACCAGGACTGACAGGAACAGAGACCACGCCTCCTTTACTTGGACTGACATGAACATAGCTACTACACCCTATAGTGTGTGTGTGTGTGTGTGTGTGTGCGCGCGCGCAAAAGCTGAGAAACAAAGACATTGTCCTCCTTGAGTGTCTAACCTGCAGCTATTATGTGTGTGTGTGTGTGTGTGTGTGTGTGTGCGCGCGCAAGCTGACGAACAAAGACACCATGCTCCACCCGTGTCTGACCTGCAGCTATTGTGGTGTGTGTGTGTGTGTGTGTGTGTGTGTGTGTGTGTGTGTGTGTGTGTGTGTGAGACTATGAGGAGGGGTCATGAAAGGTCTGAATAAGAAGTGATGGGTACGAAGCTTGACAGTGGGGGATGTGTAGAAATCAATTCCATCCTGACAGACAGGGCAACATCAAACCTTCTCCATTATTAAGCCTATATTAGTCCGCCAGGCTTCAGGAGAGAGAGAGAGAGAGAGAATGAGAGAGAGAGAGAGAGAGAGAGTGTGTGTGTTGTATACACATGTGTATGCTCATGTGAACAGGATAATAATGTCAGCAGGTCATTAATACTGATGCTTTTCAGTTCGAGCCCAGTGTGGAAGAGGTTCAAGAGAGATTCGCCTTCTCAAATAAAGGTGTATGTGTGCACGTGAACTGATGCATAGCAGACTGAATGGGGCAGGTGATGGGTTATAAAGGAGAAACTATAAGGCCACACCAATTTAAAGGTCCCATGGCATCGTTTTTTCATTAATTGTGTGGTGGTCTCTAGTATGAATGAATGCCCTGTGAGCTGGTTTTGGTGAAAAAAATGCTGTGGTTCTCCTGTTTCAGGCTGTTCTAGTTTGGTGGAGGAGCGGGTGGCGGGAGAGCGACAGGATTTCAGCTCTTATCATTAATATTCATGACATGTAAACGTGTTACCTCTGATTGGCTAACAGCACTGTGACGCTACCTCCAGTGGGTCAGAACAAGCGGATGTGGGTGTCTTACTATGGCGAGAGAGAAGGAACAAACCGCGAAGGGAAAAATACCGCGCGCTGACGTCATTAAGGTGCGACGCGAGGAAATAAAATAAATTCAACAAATGTTTGGGTTTTTACTGAACAAACAAACAAATAAAATGAACGAGTGACTTAAAAAAAAGAATGTGGGTGTCTTTGTAAAAACTGTTTTGATTGGCTATTATAACAGAGCATGCTGCATGCTTTTTGGTTTTGTAGCGCAGAGTACCTGGCTAACTGCAGGAAGCGGTTAGCTGCACAGCTAATGTAGCCATTGCAAGGCTAACGCACCGATTTTAAAACACGGCAAAACATAAGCTCATAAGTTACAGTCAATTTCCAGACTAAACTCAGTTTAACAGAGCATGCTTTTTGGTTTTGTAGCGCAGAGTACCTGGCTAACTGCAGGAAGCGGTTAGCTGCACAGCTAATGTAGCCACTGCAAGGCTAACGCACCGATTTTAAAACACGACAAAACGACTTAACAGTTATACACTTACTTGTTCGCTGTTTGTGGCTGATGCGGCAGGGATGCTTGGTACGGACCCAGGCTTCAGTGACAGTTGATGTGCAAAACCTGCCCTGTACTGTCCCAAGTTGTGGAAACATTCATCAGGAAAATGCTTCCGACAAACATACACCGTCTTAGGTAGACTCGACGGCGTATTATTGGAGTAAATAAAATTAAGCCACTGCGTCTTCAGGGGCTCTCCCGTCGGCAGTAAAAACAGACTCCTTTCTGTGTTGTCACATCCATGTACAGCGCAACTTCCATGTTTGGTGGCAACTTTTGAGCTGGGCGGGCAATCCATACAGTGGGTGGGAATCTGGGGGGGGGGGGGGGGGGGGCGTGGGGATCATATCCCTTGCTGACGTAGTAAAGGGAAGAGCCTATCAACGTGCCATTTTGACGCGCCATTCTCAAATGTTGACAAAGGGTGGGCATAGTTTGGTTTACACATTATGAAATTTCTAGCCACTGGGGTGACTTAAGAAGGTCAGAGGAACTCATTTTAATGTTAACAAACCTCAGAAAGTGAAAATTTCATGCCATGGGACCTTTAATTAGTTGGTTCTCGGATTTTTTCAGGAAAAATATGAAGCGAGCGGGAGAAATAAAAATAAAATTAAAAAAATGCTCTGATGGTAAAATTAGCGGTGGAAATAGACCAAACAATACAGGCAAACCAGTAAACAGAATTTCAACAAACCTGTCAAAGATTTTACGCTTCTGTTCGCTGAACATCCTAACAATCACAAACGCAGGCTTTGCAGGACTCCCCTCCACAGGCATGTTTCTTCCACAAGTCTTTATCGAAAGTGAAAGGGGCGATTTGATTGGTTTTCGACGTCACGTGACCTCACGTCACGTGACCTTTTCTGCTGGCAGGAGTTTGATTTCGATTTTATTTTATCTTTTCATTTTGCATTTCCTTCAAGCGGCGATTCCGAGAACCAACTAATGGAACTGGTGTGGCCTAAAGTAAGGATTTTATTCAGGTCTCCCTTTTCCCCCCAGTATCAATGCTGCTATTTTCAGGCAAGTACAAGAACATGTTATTGTACATAGCACAGAACTGACTGGCTTCAAAATGTGATGCCAGTGATGTTTAGAATGTCAGACAGAGCAATAATAAAATAGAACGACGCACACGACACACCCTGATGACTACTCGGATACAGGCAGACTGGTAAGTGCTTAATAGATATAGCGGCAATGTATTTCAATTAGAAATGTAGTCGTTTTTAAATAAGCACGTCGACATCTGTCTGCCTCAGAGCGGAGTCTGCTCAATAATTTATTCAATAATTCCATTTCTCTTCCCACGTCCATGGCGCACGCACGCGCACACACACACACACTTTCTAGGAGGTGTCTTTGGACAGCAGATTTGAAGAATTATCTTATTTTAAAAGCTGATGTACATCTTTGTTTGTTTGTTTGTTTGCTTGCTTGTTTGTTTACTTATTTACATACTTACTTATCCCAGTGACATCACACATGCAAGGGCTGGTAATTTGGAACTGAACAGATTTATAAGTTCTCTACACACACACACACACACACACACACACACTGGAACATGACATGCATTCTTTTCTGTACTGTGTGCTTATGTGACTCTGTGTTTGGAAGCAGACCTGCACTGAACTACACAATCTCTATGGTTCTAAGTTTGACGCACAGGCTGGTTCAGTCCAGTAAGCAGACTGGATAGACTGACCTACATTTGTGTGTGTGTGTGTGTGTGAGAGAGAGAGAGAGAGTATGTGTGTATTCTCAGCTCAGCAAGAGAGAGATCTTTTAACAGGCTCATGTGGCTTTAATTAGTATTCTGGAAAGAGAGCAAGAGCAAAGGAATGAGAGAGAGAGAGAGAGAGAGACATTAAAAACCCTATAATATGGTCATTTTAAAAGCTTCAGTATTCTGAAAAGGAATGATGACATGATATCATCAAAAGAGCAACAGCCAATCCCACACTGGCTTGGAGAGACTATAACGCACACTTGCGACATCATCATTTATTCCACTTTTTATACACTTCTTACATTCAGTATATCTGTCTCCACCACACTAACTATCTAAAATCTCACACCAGACATACCAAAGCAGTTAACCCACACAGGTTCATACTATTTACCAAATATCGTATGTGTGCTTTTCAGGCCTGGGATGGAGCTGACCTACAAATGTGTCACCAAGTTCGTTCCCCAAGAAAGAATTTGCTGTAAAAAGCAGATTTGATCCAGAGGAATAACCTTTGACCAAAGAAGACACAGTTAGTCTTTTCCTGGATTTGTGCCTCGCTGTGGGTGTGAGTTTACAATGCTTAGTGGGGTCAGTGATCTCTCGTTTCCTCTTGCAGAAATCCCCACTCTTGGCTTAAAGGGGTGGGCAAGGGAAACATCTGGAATTTACATCCTTTTGTGTCTACAACAACTTGGGGGTTCAGAAATGGGTTGATCGGGGGAATCAGGGTGGGAGCATATAGGAATAGGTTGGGTAGATGCAGGGACAGATGGGATGACAAGTATAGCTTGGGTAGATAGAATAGATAAAGTCAACAGATTGGATTACATCAGTAGATTGATTGGGTAGATGGGGGGATTTGATTAATTGTAGTACAGGGAATAGATGGGGTGGGGTGGATGCTGGGGGTATTCCAGGATGGAGTGTTGAACGGAATGGACTGGGGGTGATTGGATTGGACTGGGGTATATGAGGACAGATTGTCATAGAGAGGGATAAATAGAGTAGATGTGAATTAGGTATATTGGTTACAGGGGCATGGGCACTGCATGGTGGTGCAATGGTTAGTCGTGCTGCCTCATAGCAAGAAGGTTCTGAGTTCAAGCCTTGCCACCAACTGGGGCCTTTCTGTGTGGAGTTTGCATGTTCTCTCTGTGCCTGTGTGGGTTTCCTCCAGGTGCACTGGTTTCCTCCCACAGTCCAAAGGGATGCGGATTTGGTCAACTGGCTACTCTCAATTGCCCATGGATGTGAATGTGAGTGGTTGTTTGTCTCTGTGTCAGCCCTGCAATAGATTGGTGACCTCTCCAGGGTGTACCCTGCCTTTTGCCCAAAGTCCATTGGGATTGACTCCAGCTTCACCCACAACCCTGATGGATAAGCGATATAGACAATGGATGGATTGGTCCAGGGGCAAGATATGGGTTCAGTGGTGATAGGTAGGGGTTGATCAGTGTGGGAGGACACTGGAGTAGATTCATATATATTATGTATTTGGGATACAGAGGATGGATTAGTTCAACAATGGATAAGGGATCAGTCGGTAAGAGGGAGATAGATACTGTAGATAGATAGATAGATAGATAGATAGATAGATAGATAGATAGATAGATAGATAGATAGATAGATAGTATGGAGGGCATTGATGTTGAGGGAAATGGGATGGATGTGGATTGGTGATTGGATCAGATGGGCTGGAGCAGATGGGCCTTTCACAAATCACTACAGCTCAACTTTACTGAGCTTCTTGAACAGATCCACAACCAGTTTTATCCCTGGGGTTATCAAGTCCAAGTCCCTCCCGTGCCAGGACCTGATCTTCTGAGGCAGTCTTCTGTCCCAGTACTAACTTTGCGCATTGGGCAACACCGATCTCCATTTCTATAGCCCTTGGCCTCTCGCCTATTACATATTGGCCTCTCGCCTATTACTTCCTCACTTCCTCAATCAACCGCTCTTCATGCTGCTCCATCTTCGCTCGTGTTTTTAAAAATGCCAATCATGAAAACAAAACAAACCGGGAAAGTAGGGAAGCGGAAGTGCGTGTACAGCGGATGTAAAGTGGACCAATCAGAGCCCTCTTGTCTGCGACGCTGTCTGCGAGGCTTCTGCGGTGGTCACAATTTTTGGGAGGTGCACGCAAAGCGTCTGCGAAGGTGGGGGGGGCTACGCAGACACTGTCTGCAACGCTATCTGCGAGGACTGGGTTGTCAGCAAAAATTGGCCTTAAGAGGCATGTAAATACAAGGCCATCTTGAGTACATTGATCCCAGAGATGACCAGAGGACATACACAGGGTGTCTTCAGGCAGCTCCAATCTAGGAGTCAAAGGGCAGTACAGTATATACAAGGAGAGTAATTATAAAGGGCCTCCTCAGGCAGCCTCATCCGAGGAATGGCAGATGTAGGCTCTTATCATGCAGCTCCACCTCAGGGTGAGTAGGAGGGTCTATACAGGGCCTTCTCAAGTACTTCAGTCTCAGGGATCATAGTTGAGCATATACAGGGCCCCTTAAGTTGCTAAGTTCTTGAGGGATTACCTCAAGTATCTTGGAGAAATCCCTGAACTGGCTCACAGAGGTCTGAGTTTCGCAAAATAAACAAATGTGGTCTCCTGCAATTCCAGTATTGTTTTATCCAAAGACTTTTTTTGTGCATTTGGATTTTATTACTTTGGGATAACCTCATCATGTATCTAATATTCCTTTTATACACCACACAGCTTTACGAGATTAGTGTTAAGAGCCTGTGTGTGTATGTGTGTGTGTGTGTGCCATATCATGAACATAATTGAAGTATTATTCTGCTGGAACTCCAGGAATCTTAAATGCTTTCACTTTCTACATCAAGTCAGCAAGATTTAATTTACTCACAAAAACGTACACACACATGCACACACGTGAACACGATCTGTGTGTATTTCCTGGACTCCTGTAGTGAGTGCATGTGTGCGTGTTTGTGAGTTTGAAGGTCAGGATGTCCATTAGCAGTTTAATGGCCTCAGAAGCCTTTATAGCCACTTTAACTCACTCTGCCCGCAAGGCCTTCACATTATCCTGATGGAAAGAAAGAGAGACAGTGAGTGTGTATGTGTGTGCATGGCTCTTGTTGCGAATGTTCAAATTCGCATCTGGTTACAGTTCTCATGAGAAAGTCAGTCATTTTAAGAACAAGGTTTTCACCAGATTTTATTTCGCTCGATCGATTTTAGTTCAATTTATACCACAGCACTGTTGAATTCTCAATTCTGATTGGTCACAAGGTGTTAAGTATCTATAATAGCACCTTTTGCGACAAGTAGGTCTCACGACAAGGCAAATCACAGGTTTATATTTACGTGCTCATACTAATACTTGATCGTATACTTTTATTGTAACTCATTTAGAGGGACTTGTATCAGCAAGGAGATATTTATTTACACAGTGTTCTCCCCAGCATTAAAATAAAGCCCTAACTTTTGGGTGGTCACACACCATCACTTTTTACTGTTAACATGGTTGAAAAGGTCACGACAACAAGTGGGGATTTGTGATGCTGTGGTTTGCAGCATGGGGTTCACATGAGCAACAAACAAAGTCATCATCTGACAACAATGTAGTATATAATAATGCTGTTTTATAACCTGAACCACTGCCAGAACACCACTAACCAAAAGTTTAAATGAGTTCTGTCGGTTTAAAAAAAAAAAAAATAATAATAAATAGGGGGCGGCATGGTGGTGTAGTGGTTAGCGCTGTCGCCTCACAGCAAGAAGGTCCGGGTTCGAGCCCCGTGGCTGGCGAGGGCCTTTCTGTGCGGAGTTTGCATGTTCTCCCCGTGTCCGCGTGGGTTTCCTCCGGGTGCTCCGGTTTCCCCCACAGTCCAAAGACATGAAGGTTAGGTTAACTGGTGACTCTAAATTGACCGTGAGTGTGAATGGCTGTCTGTGTCTATGTGTCAGCCCTGTGATGACCTGGCGACTTGTCCAGGGTGTACCCCGCCTTTCGCCCGTAGTCAGCTGGGATAGGCTCCAGCTTGCCTGCGACCCTGTAGAACAGGATAAAGCGGCTAGAGATAATGAGATGAGATGAGATGAGATGAATAATACCCCCTGCAGACTGCGTTTACTGCACAAATGCCACAATCTTGAGTAGCACCTTTATACTTACGCCTACTTAATATTTCAAACGCCTTTCAGCACCTTAACAAGCAACTGTGTCAACAGCGTTTTTGGTTTCACTTCTTTCCTCTTCTCTTTCTGTCTCTTCCATCCTACTCTCATTTAGTTGTCAAATACGAATCTATGGGGCGCTGAGCACCATTTGCGCCTCTTTTCAGTATGATTGAAATGTGGAGATGTACTGTATACCCACCACACAAAAACCATAAACCACAGTCTCGCCTGCATACTGAAGCATCATGGTGCCAGTGCAGCAGCAAAGTGATTGAGGGCGTTTGTTGTGATTGGAGATTTTCCAGCGGTATTTCTGGTCTGCCTGAGTGCATCATGCCAGCAAACCAGCCCAAAACACTGATTTTCCTTCAAAATATGCCTCAAACATCGCAAGGTAGGAATCTGACGTGATTTTTCAGCAAGTGTCGGAGCAAAAAAAGAGCATGTCGGCATGAAATTAAAGTGTGTTGGCCCGGACACACAAAAGTGCTCTGGGGAGAACAATGTTACGCACGGGCGATTGCTCTAAGACAACGAGGGAGGCTCAGCCTCCTCTAAAAATGACGAACATCGTGTAGGATGAATTGCGCTAGGCTTATGTTATAGCCGACCTTATAAGATTGCTATTTCAGATCCAGAATCACAGAAATATATGTGCTCAACCCAACTACAGTGCGAAATCATTCCGTTATAACTTTCCCCAGTTCGCCTAATGTGTGCGTGAGTTTTCCCCCCTCGTGACAGCGTGATGCAGCCCAGCCTCAGTGGATTGGGAGCTATGTGCTTTCGATCTCAAAATGCAAGACGATTATTGGACAAATACTGCGAAAATGCCCGCCCACGGAGTCTCACGGACTCCCAGCCTCAATGGACTTCAACGGCATTTGGGAGCGATGCGCTTTTCAATCTCAAAATGCAAGACGGTTATTGGACAAATACTGCAAAAATGCCCGCCCACGGACTCCGAGCCTCACAGTGGGAGGGACATGGCAGTTTCCGCGAGGAGACTGGTGATTGGTGAAAGCGGCCGGATATTTTCATTGATTGACAGCTCGTTTCAACTATAGACAGGCAGCGGTACAGTGTTGCCAGATTGGGCAGTTTTAAGTGCATTTTGGCGGGTTTTGAACATATTTGGGCTGGATAACGTCAGCAGTATCTGGCAACATCAGTTCAGTCCCATGCGGATTCGCGAGTGCTGTGGTTTATTGTAAGAGCTCAGCTTACATTTCGATTTCATTCATTACATACGGTTTCTACCAGCTTTTTTTAGTTTGTATATATTTTCATTGTAAATAAAGTGTAAATATAGTGTTGTCAAGTTTGCTATCTTAGTTCCAGAAATTTCGTTTATTTGAGTGACTGAACTTGAACTTGAGGGGCTAGTCAGCTAGCAAGAAAGCTGCGCATGGATGCCAAGCGTTGCTGATTTAATTTTGGCGAAGCCATTTGCCAGTCTTCCTTTCGAGGAAAAAATTAAAATTAAAGAGCAGGGTAGACCAACGCCTCAAATTGACTTGGTGAAAAAGGTAGGGAATAATACTCGTTCCTTTCAGCTCTCCTGGTACGAGAAAGTGAATTGGCTAACAGCAAGTGACCCACATCAACAACAGTAAATAGGCTACTTTAGTAATATGTCATGGATGGACCAAAAATATAGAATCTATTTAAAATGTTTATGCTGAGTATATTATACTGGAATATATATTTCTCTGGATATGAATTAAACACAGCTACAATTTGGAAAACATTTTTAAACAAAAACACAGCCGAGGTCAATTTTTAAACAACATGCCACAATTTTAAAATATAAAATGTTAAAATATACCCCCCCCCCCCCCCCCCAACACCACCATCATGTATATTGGACAGTAGGCTAATGGGCCAAAAGAACCTGTTATTTCACGGTTTGTGACGCTGCCAACAATCAGCCAGATCAGAGGCAAGAGTATGGGCAAAACTGATGTGCTTTTTCTTTTAAAATCTGGAAATATCGTAACCGACCAGCCTCCCCTGTTTGAAAGACTACCAGCCGCCACTGATGTTAAGGTACGTGAACATTTCTGGAAGGAGTCTCCAGTGTCAGCACTTTTGTAGCAGTCAGTATGTTTTTCAACACAGTAACAAGCTAGGTTGCTTTATTTTAGCATTAAGAGAAAGTGAGGGAATTGCTAACAGCGTCTCGCTACTTTAAAATATGCGGTAACAGGAACGATCTCATGTTCGTTTTAGGGAGAAAAGTAATATAGTGCAGTGTGTTAAATGTTACACTGTTACTGTATTTTGTACATTTTCCAAATTCCTTTTGAGATATAAATCTGCAAAGGAAAAATAAAATGAAATGGGGGGGGGGGGGGCTCAAGAAAAATAAAAGAAAGAAAGATCTTTTCAGAGAAGATTCCACATAAACCGCCAACTGTTGTACTCTTAATTTTCTGACAGCTCCAAGTTCATGGGTCATGCTGCAAAATATTAATTAAAAAACTTTTAGCTGAAGAAACTTGTTTCCTAGTAACTTATCAACATGTCTGAGAGAGATGTGTTAATTTCTCATTTGTCTTGGCTCATATTCTTTGGCGCAGTTGCTCTGTTCGAGTTCGCCTTTGGAAAAGGCTGACAATCTTTTTTTAAAAGCAGTTAAGGTCCATGCATATACGGTTTATAAAAATGGAAAATCTTTTAACACACACCAGTTGCTGAAATTATTTGCAAAAATGAAGTTTTAATGGAATTTGAACATAATGTGCTTCAGGCTGAGGTAATGACAGAAAGAAATTAGAGTACTGTGAACACACACACACACACACACACACACACACACAAATCAAATGGATTTATAACAAGGATCACTGGAATAACTGAGCTGCTGCTCACTGGGGTATTATTGTACAGATCAGGTTTTTGGAGGTGAGCCATGAAGCACATTAGCCAGCATTTACATGAGAAATTAGTCATAGAGACAAAAGAGTTTGAAAAACCAGCAGCTGAATATTGTAGCTCCATTCGTGATACAAATGTTTGAAATAATCAAACCTCCATGAAGACAATTCTTTTGGATAAAGAGTTTGATGGATAAGACACGCTGATTCCATTCTGTTATGAAGCATTACAGCACATGGGCCCCACATAATGCATTGTAAACAATCCTAAGTAATCAGTACATGAGAACTACCGTACCCTGTGTCCGAAAGCACTCACTGCTCACTATATAGTGAGTTTGCCATTTTTTAGTGCTGTCCGAATGAAAAGTGAGAATTATTCAGGCTTGACTTGGACTTGAGCACTGATGACTCAGGCTCGGACTCGTAAACTGGAGACGAGGACTCGGATTTTTTCTTTATTTTTTGTAACATGTCATAATAATTTGGCATCCGATATTTATATCAACATTAATTTTTGTACTCATTTTGTGCACGAGTGTCACACCTGCGCGCCTTGGCGCGTGCATCCGATAGACTCTCCGGCGCGCTCCGGACAGCGGACTCTCGCGCGCGCCATCATGAATTCTCACCTGCACAAGATTAAGGCACAATCAGCTTGCCTATATAAAAACTGTGAAAACGCACTGACTTTGCGAAGTATTGAGTTGCATTGCTGATACATCACCAAGCCTTATTTCCTTGTTTGGTTTCCTTATCTGGTGCGGCATGGTGGTGTAGTTGTTAGCACTGTTGCCTCACAGCAAGAAGGTCCTGGGTTCGAGCCCAGTGGCTGACGAGGGCCTTTCTGTGTGAAGTTTGCATGCTCTCTTCGTGTCAGTGTGGGTTTCCTCCGGGTGCTCCGGTTTCCCCCACAGTCCAAAGACATGCAGGTTAGGCTAATTGGTGGCTCTAAATTGACCGTAGGTGTGAATGTGAGTGTGAATGGTTGTTTGGCTCTATGTGTCAGCCCTACGATAACCTGGTGACTTGTCCAGGGTGTACCCCGCCTCTCGCCCATAGTCAGCTTGGATAGGCTCCAGCTTGCCTGCGACCCTGTAGAACAGGATAAGCGGCTTCAGATAATGGTTTCCTGATCCCTGATTTCCTGTTTCTTGTCTTTGATTCTGCCGAGTCTACGATCGCCTGTTTCACCGTTTTACGATTTTGCCTGCCATTCTGGATTGTTTACCTGTTTTCACTTCACTCACACTCACTATCCATTTTACATCACTGGACCACTGAACTGCGGGTATGACGTTGCATGGTTTTGCTCCTCCACAACCCTCTATCATATGCATCGCCCGGGGTCAGTCCCAACGCCTTCAGTTCTCCCTTCAGCACCTCACTCCAGCTCTTTTGAACCACTGGTTCAAATGGGTTGTCATTGCCGGGGTGGTTGTTGAGGTGTTCTCGCAGCCTATAAAATGCCCCAATGGCTTAGTGCAAAATACAGCCTCTGACAACCAAGTCCCCTCCTGGCCTTCACGTGGCTGAACTGTTTCGTACCAACAGGAGATGGGGCGAAAGGCGGGTAACTGGCGCCTTAAAACCAGTTCTTGGGACATCATACTCTCCAATATGGCAGTTCTTTAGTAACATCTATACAGATTTTGCTTTGGCCACCCCTTTGAACCCAGTTTCTGTATGCTGTGAATCCAGTTGGCGTTAGTAAGGGCATCCAGCCGTAAAACCTGTGCTTCAAACAGTTAGTCATGGTTGTTGTTTCTAGTTTTTCACTTGTGTTAATAAACACGCCTTCTGCACTTACATCCGTCTCCCAACCATCTCTGACAGAATACTTCACACTCCCTGACAAAGAGAACGCACATTCACCTGTTCATACGTCATGTTCAGGAACAAACTAATGTTAATGCCGCTAAAACAGCCACCGTCAAATAGTGCAGTTGGAGTCTTGGACTCGACTCGACTCAAATTTTTTTTCATGGCTTGGACTTGACTCGGACTTGAACACTAGGGACTCGAGAATGGAATCAGAGTCGAGGTTTAGTAACTTGACTACAACACTGGAATTATTACACCCTATATAGTGGACTCATAGTATCCCACAATGCATCGTGAAAAATAGAGTATAACCGATGGTCACTAACCAAGCAATATATACCATCATGCATTGTGGTTGCACATTTTCACAGAGCTGTGAAAGCTGTTTCATAAGGACTGTTTAGTATTTTAAATTAGTATTTCAGTAGTTTGTTTTTCCTTATGACAACGAGCGCGAGAAAAATGCACAAGTTGTAGTGCGAAAATAGCCATTGTAGTGTGTTGGGGTGAATAGATGGAGGAAGAATGGACCTTCAAGTACCATTAAAAATAGTCAGAGAACAGAAAATAAGCTAAAATAGAATAAGACAAATAAAATACAAGAATAAACGTTATAGTGCAGAGAGAGGAATGAATCAAAAGCCTCAAATTTAATTTCATAAAAGGCAGCGGCAAAGAAGAAAGAAAGTATTCAGCCTTGATTTAAAAGAACTGAAAGATGCAGCAGACACAAAGTTCTTTGTATGTGGGAAATAATCTCAGTTTAATATGTATTTATCACAAAAAATACATGCAGGTATTTATTATTTTGAAAACTCACCAGCCGACCGATCCAGCACGTTTTAATTGTGCGACAGTAATGACGTAAATAACGGCACGGCGGAGTAGTGTCTGAAAGCGTTTTTTCATGTTACCAGTCAGCTCACTATATAGTTCTCGATATAGAATTCCCTAGATAGTGAGTAGGGAGTAGGGAATGAGTGAGTGATTTCGGACGCTGCTCTAGCGTGACCGGAACACATTAAAGTCATGTATAATAGTTATAAACCAACATCAGTTGAATTGGGCGTGGTCTGTACTGGAACATTAATTATAATAACAACTAACTGAGCACAATAAAAACCATTCAGTCAGGAAAACAACACTTGTAGGTGTGCTGTTTCGGGAAAATTATCAACGTTGGAGTAATTTTGGTTCAGGTTCGGGCCTGATGTGAAGCAGAGATACTGTCACCACTCCAGAGTCAATTCTTTCCCAATAACAGCACAACCTGGAAGCGTTTCATTCCTCTTCCACCACAGTGATTTGCAAACATACATTAAAGAACAATACTTTGTACTTTATATCCATTTATAGTTCCATTTCATGTTGCGCAAGAGCCACAAATGGACTTCCTGTTATCGCTTATACTGTATTATAGCAGCTGTAAATAGTACTCCGGTCACCAGCCCCTCTTTTTTCGAAGAAAAACCGCTGCTTGTCATGTTACAAGAAGCCTTCAACCCTGAAGACTTTCCTGTGCCGGAAAACTTAAACCTCTGACTTAGAAACCGCTGACACTGGAGACTCCTTCCAAAAGTGTTCAATAAATATGTCCTTCTAGAAAACTTCAAAAATCCAGATCACCATTTCATATATTTCACAAGTTGATACTCGAGAATCAATAATTCATATCGGATAACTGTTATTATTCTATCCACATTCACTGGATATGAGCAATCATGTGCTCTGATTGGCTACTCTACTACTAGGATATCAGCTCATATACCGGTACCATGAGGAGAGAAAAACAAAATGGTGGAGCGTATTGCTGAACCAACCAAGGATGAAATAAAAACTCTACTCGAAAACAAAACCCGATAAAATACAAAAAATAAGTAACAAAATATAGAAAGAAAGTATTTGATGGTAAGAACATCTCATCTCATCTCATTATCTGTAGCCACTTTATCCTGTTCTACAGGGTCGCAGGCAAGCTGGAGCCTATCCCAGCTGACTACGGGCGAAAAGCGGGGTACACCCTGGACAAGTCGCCAGGTCATCACAGGGCTTATTATTATTGCATTTTTCACAAATTGCTAGTCATTTCGCTGGTTTGTTTACCCTCTAAGCGGAAATGATTTTGTCAGACGTTTTCATCTCATCTCATTATCTCTAGCCGCTTTATCCTTCTACAGGGTCGCAGGCAAGCTGGAGCCTATCCCAGCTGACTACGGGCGAAAGGCGGGGTACACCCTGGACAAGTCGCCAGGTCATCACAGGGCTGACACATAGACACAGACAACCATTCACACTCACATTCACACCTACGGTCAATTTAGAGTCACCAGTTAACCTAACCTGCATGTCTTTGGACTGTGGGGGAAACCGGAGCACCCGGAGGAAACCCACGCGGACACGGGGAGAATATGCAAACTCCGCACAGAAAGGCCCTCGCCGGCCCCGGGGCTCAAACCCGGACCTTCTTGCTGTGAGGCGACAGCGCTAACCACTACACCACCGTGCCGCCCTTTGTGGAATAACTGTTCAATGTAAACCTGTCATTTTCCTTGCTGTTGGACCTACAAGTTAGAACTGCTGTTATAGAAAATTAATCAACACCTTCTGACCAATCAGAATCGAGAAATCAATGTGCAACACAATACCATTTCCTCTCTCTGTATCTGTTCAGTGCTGGAAAAGTTTAATCTGTTTCTGGATTCAAATTTAAAACTGGAAGTGGGTATGGTCTGTACTGGACGTTTGTTAGTTCCTAGAAACACTGGAAAACACTGAAAAGCAGGGCTGTAATTTTTTTGAATTCACAGATTTTATCAACAGCAGTTTGCAGAACATAACTTTTGTCAACTCCAGAAAGGACAACAAAACAAACAAACAAACAAAAAGCAAATACTCTGCCTGTTCTCTGTATATGTATTCGTATTTGTTTTGAATGCATTAGCTGTTCGATACAAATAATGTATTAGTACGTATTTGGTGACAAACACACACACACACACACTAAATAAAATGAACCACAACAGACACTTGATTAAGTGTGCTCGACAAAGTGTGGAAGAAATACCGACAGTTTTTCTTCATATACAGCAGGAAAACACACACACACACACACACACACACACACACACAAAGTATCAGGCCCCCCACTGAGGAAACTCATCACCCACTGAGCTCATTTACAACAGATGCTAACAGGCTAAAGCTTCCTTACACACACACACACACACACACACACACACACACACAGAGAGAGAGAGAGAGAGAGAGAGAGAAGGAAAATGGGGTGAGCAGAAGAGACAGAAAATGATGGGGGATGGAAAGATGGAAAGCAGTAGTGGAAATGGTGAAAAGCAAGAGAAGGAGTGGAGAGGAGGACTGATCATTGTGTTGCTTCATTGATCTTTTTTAATGAATGTACCTGAAGAAAAGACCTTAATATGGTCAATTTTTGAAGGTTTGAGGGAGAAAAGATAGATACCGTAGATAGATAGATAGATAGATAGATAGATAGATAGATAGATAGATAGATAGATAGATAGATAGATAGATAGATAGATAGATAGACTGACTTGGCTAAAACCTTCCTTTCATAAGCATTGATGTAATGTAAGAAGTGACACAGAGGGACAGATGGAAAGAAAGAAGGATGGCAACAAAGATGAAAAAGTGAAAGTCGGGTGGAAAGGGAGAGAAATCAGCAGACAGGCGAACAGAAGTATTGAAAGAGACAAAGAGCGAGTGATTGGGGTGAGAAACATCCTTCACTTTTTCACTCCAACTGAAGGTTATGAAAAATGGATGCTGTGTGTGTGTGTGTGTGTGTATCAGCATGGGGCCATGTCCCAAATTGATGTGAGTAGTTTCCTGTCGCGAGAAGGAGATTAAACTGCATCTGTTCACCTTTCACACTCCACTGACACACACACACACACACACACACACAAGAGCAATCTTCTCAAATGAGACAAAATGTCTCTTAGGATTAAAAGTATTATGAATGTACAGTGCTGAAACAGCTGGAATAATTACATAATACTACATTAACCTCTGGGAATTATAGTGATTATGAGATGACATCTCAGCGCTGTTTATTTCCTCTGATTCAGAAATGAATCGTTTTTGTAACAGCACTACAGCGATGATCGCTAGCAGTTAGCTGAACCATATTTTGAAATCAGCGTCTGGTTTGAGAACGAGAAATGCTCCAAGTGAAAAAGCTGCATCACACTTGACTGTTTATTATAAAGTCATGACAGTAGGCGTATCAGACGCTCGCTGGCCGTGGTGTCAAAATTGTGCATGCAGACGCTCATCTAAGTTTTCAAATCTGCCATTGCTTAACTCCAACTAAAGATGACTGAACCACATCGAGTATATTATGTAAACAAGGATAAGTGAAAATATTAATAAATTATGAAGTTAAATTGAAAATCTTCCCAGTAATTTATAGCAAGAATTGAAATCTTATTCCTTTTTGGAGTGTTCTTTGTTGTACAAAGGTGTTGCAGATTTGGCACTAGCTATATCATCACTGCTTGGGCAGCAGTTGTAGCTCCTCATCACGGTTCATTTTAATTTGCAGATATGCAGTTAATGTGTCTGCAGCCATATTTTTTCTGTACTCAGGATGAATTTTCCTAACCGATGAAAAAGCCCTCTCGCTATCTCCATTGCTTTGTGGGAGGCACAGCAAAGCAGTAAAAAGTCATTTCAGCATTGGAAACCTGGCAACACCCAGAGCAGTTTTTACATCAAAGACCTTTCCCCAATATACATCTATTATTTTCCTGGTCAATAAAAGAAAATCAGAGCACGGCAAACATGCAGATGGTGTTACATTAAATTGCTTCCATCCCCTACTACATGTTTTGGAGACAGGTTACCAACGGTCGTTACTACCATTACTCTTCATTCAATACTTTTCCAGTTTACTGACGACTGATGGTAGTAACGAGTGTTGGTCATCTGTGTCTACATATTATGCCTATCAGCAATTAAAATGTTTAGGGAAGGGAAACCAGAAATTGCTGGGTAACTCCAGTTGCCGTTGTATAAACGGCGACTCCCAGTATCGCCTCCCGAAATTATCATGATAATGGAGGAAGCGTTCCGACATGCAAACAGTAAAAACTTCACGACAGTTTCATAGAAAACTAGTTAAAACCATTTTATTAATCCACTAGCTTGTTGGACAGTTGAGAGTTGTAACCAGACAATGATTTGATATCAAGTTTGCAGCTCAAATCCTTGGAGCTCGTACCCTGTCTTCAGTCGAGGAGTGTGTTTCCCAGTAGGTTTTGTCCTAAAAGTTTATATCTTTGCATTATGTTACATATCTTTGCATTGTATGCTTTTTTACCTGAACGATTTCTTACGTTTGCATGAGTATGCAGAGTAATTATTGTATCGTCCAATAGCAATTATGAGCATCTTTCCTGAGTGTTAGATAATCTAAAACTACCATGGGCCGATATCGATTCGTTCTTATGTCCGATAATATTTGATCATAACTATATAATAGTGATATAAAGTGAAAGCGCTGGTTCACTGCTGTCCACCAGGCACCCAGCAGAGTCACACCAAAATAAATGTCGTGGTGGCAGGGCCGTAACTACCATTGAGGACACCGAGGTCATGTCCTCGGCATTTTTTTCCCACGGTATTTTTTTTTTCCACTCAGAAATGTGAAATTAATATATGATGAAAATCGTTCTGACTTTGATCGGTGGAAAATTCTAAATTCAGCTTGCATCCCCCTGTTCTCATTTGTTTGTCTAAAAATAAAGTCCACATAATCATTTTTAAACGAAGCTGAAATATCCGAAATTGGAAACATTTTTCCAGATTGAATGGAATACTTGAATGATCGGATGATACACGGACCCCTCACGATAGTCAGCTAAGCACCACGGGATATACAAGAGTTGAGAAGTGTTCTCATCAAGGTCCAACTCCGCAGCCAGTCAGTTTGTCAATTAGTCGTGGAATCTGAAAATTGACATAAGATGAAGAATTCTACTACACTAAAACAAACCAAACTCAGCTTTGGAAAGTCAACAAGTGAGAGAAAAGGAAAGAGAGAAGAAGGTGAGTTAATTTTGCCAGTCACTGACAGTTATGTGCCGGAATGCTTATGATCATTAACAGTGCAATTTTAATTAGCATTTCAAGCAACAACAGTCGAAGCCACTTAGCTAGATAGGATTTTCGTTTTCCAGGCGGCACAAACTCTTTTATTCTCTCTCTCGATTTGATTTGGCGCGTTTCAGATCAGAAAAGGCTGGACAGTCGTGACCTGTTGTTTATGAAGTTATTGGGTACTGACGAGACTTGAGCTATTTTGCTAACTTACCAGACTATAGGCTAACGTGAACACAAGACACTATTGTTTTGATCATTGGTTGTATTTTCGAACGGAAATGAAAACGGGTAGCAAACTTATTATGTTCACATTTTATTTACAACATGATGTACCACCTCTGACTGCTTTCTGTCAATCATGAGCAGCCCAGCCGCGTTCACAGCTCCTCCTCCGATCACCAGCTGGAGATGAGCCTCCTCTCGGGAAGTCTTGTCCTGCCCCTCTTATTGACTCCCATCTCCAGTGAGGCTCTGAATGTAGCGTTTTAGTCGGTTTTGTCCAATAACCGTCTAGTATTTTGCTATTGAAAAGGGCATATATATTTTTTAAAAAGCAATTGAAGTCCATTCAGGCTCGGCCAGATTGCATTGTCACTCACTCACGCACAAAATACTTTTGTGATCGTGCAGTTTTGAAATTGTTAAAATAAACATGTTCACCTACATGTTCATCTTGTTGGGCTTGTGATTTTGACTCGTTTCCAAAATGTATGAAAAGTCACCATATTAGGACATTTTTTTTTGGCAAATAAGATGTATCGCAATGTTTGACCTCGGTATTTGAAAAATCCTGGTTACGGCCCTGCGTGGTGGTGGTTCTGGCGCATGGGATGTAGTGTCAAAGAAAGGAATAAATACGTATTCGTAACTGCGATGCATATCTCGTTATTGGTATCACTGTCACAGGACAATGCAGCAATTTATTGACGTGAAATACATGACACAACACAATTCGATGGTTCGTTCACGGTGCGATAATATTATTATTATTCGATTCAGATTGAGGGTGGGACGGTGGTGTAGTGCTTAGCACTGTCGCCTCACACCTAGAAGGTTCTGGGTTCGAGCCCAGTGGCTGACGGGGGCCTTTCTGTGTGGAGTTTGCATGTTCTCCCCGTATCTACATGGGTTTCCTCCGAGTGCTCCGGTTTTCCCCACAGTCCAAAGACATGCAGGTTAGGTTAATTGGTGGTTCTAAATTGACCGTGAGTGTGAATGGTTGTTTGTCTCTATGTGTCGGTCCTGCGATGACCTGGCGACTTGTCTAGGGTGTACCCTGCCTCTCGCCCATAGTCAGCTGGGATAGGCTCCAGCTTGCCCGCGACCCTGCACAGGATGAGCGGTTAAGGATAATGGATGGATGGGTATTCAGATTGATTTTGTTCCCTTGCAAATATTTTGCTCATACACTCATCAGGAGCTCCACAACTGGAGTGAAACATCCAGTTAAATCCTGACATTCTACTATTTCTTTCTCTCCCACATTCTTTCTCTCTCATAAGTTAATAAGACAAAAAGCTTCTTATAATTTGTCTGAACCAACAACAATACTTCCTCTGTGTCAGAAAGAAACAGCCAGCGCTGATTTGTCAGAACATGACTGCCAAAATAGTCGAAGTAAACGTGTTGAAATGTGTGTTTCTTGGAGGAGTGTGTCTTTTCTTTAGGACAGATTGCATTTTTGTGTCTGTGTCTGTGCATGAATTTATCTTTAAAGAGGGATAAGATGTCCTTTCGGTTATATGATCATTTTGGCCATACGGAGACATTTATCCACACCCAGAATATAAAATAAGAGTGAAAAGATCCCCTTTTCGTGACTGAGCTTAAGGTTTGGTACAGGCAAAGCATTATTTAGCTACAAACAAGTCAATGAAAATACCTCAAAAAGCTTTGTATATACAGTATGTGTCATACATGTCAACCTATACGGAATGTCCGTATTTTATACGGATTTGATTCAATAAACGTAGTATACGGGCGTATAAATAAAGTTATACGGATTCTTTAAAACACCTTCAATATTTATTTAGAGCTATAATCAATTCCCACAATGATAAAAGAGCGCATAACATTTACAAACGTACTGTACGCCACAGAAAGCACAGCCAGCCAGTAAAGAGTCTTATGAAATCGCGCGTTATCTTGTGGTAGCGAGACTTCGTTCCACTTTTGATCATGCACACACCGCATTGCGAGAATCCCACCAACCGTGAAGTCATAGACATATAAACATAGACGCCGCATTCTGCGTAGAGTCATACGGCATCCTCGCCGCCATATTGGATGTGGCAAAATGGAGATTCTTCACCCGTCTCTGGTATAGCGTCTAGACAGTAGCCGAGAATAAAGATGCCTCATTCATGTGCTGCGTTTAACTGTACCAACAGGTTTACCGTCCAAACGAGATCACATGGGATTACCTTTCACAGGTGAGACTGGAAAAAATACTTTTCACTGTATTTGGTCATTATAATGTAATTTTACGAACAGATTTTCCTGACTTTGTGGCTAATATGAAGTCTCGTGCATAATAGCCGCTCGGTGAAACCTGTCTCCAAACAACGAAGTATTTCCTTCGTAACTACGCTGATAACACTTTGTGTTTTTGTCAAACATTGGAGCTTTGTATTCATTCTGAAGGTTTATTGTTATTAATATTGAATAAAAAGTAACTGGGATATATCAGTGTTAGTTATCATTCAAATTTTAGGTAAATTATTTTAATTTGCATCTTATACGGATTTTATAAGGGAAATACGGATTTTGGAGGTTGGTTATACAGGTTTGATTGACCAAAGGTTGACATGTATGATGTGTGCGCATCAGTGGGTGCTTATGTAACTGAAGTTTGTCCAAAAGACAGAAGGATGAATAGAATAAAGACATTTGATCAGCCATTTCTGCACTGTGACATTCAGAAAAGCCTTGTAATTATACACTTAGACACACATTTTCTTCCGGATGCATCTTTTCTTGTCTCACCTGTGCATGACTTGCTTCCTGTCGGGATTGGGTCTCTCAAACTGGTCCCTCATACTGAATGAGTTTGAAAGGACCATGCTGTGACATAATCTAAAGCTCAGACACGAACGCAGGTGTGTTTGTGTGTGCATTCGGGGTATTTAGGGGTAGTTGACAGAATTCCTGCTTCGTGGAATTGTGAGAGAGTAGGTACTGCAGCCATGACCACCACCTTTATTCGATGCATTTGGTGATTGTATTCAATTCTGGTCTGCACATCTTGATGTATACACCTAAACTTCTCCAAGCAACATCTTTCCAGAGTCTTATCTACAAATAGGTTTGGTGGTCCTCCGATTACTAACCAGTACTCCTTATTTCACAGTTGGGGGCTGGTCACAGGACCTTGAAGATCTGGCACACCGACTTCCATTTGAATTCAGTTCACCTGGAAGTGGGCTCTATGCAGCCCCAATAGATCAACTTGGGCCCCAGTTTGAGCCCAGCTCTCATAATAGTCACCCCCCCCCACTAGCACTTGTTGCATAATGGCCTGCCTCAACATCACAGTAGCCAGTCCAAGGTATACCATGAACTGTAGAAGCTTCTTAAATGTGACCAGGAGGTAGGTAAAATTCTTGGGGTGGTGAAAATGGTACAATGTGTTTCAGGGTCCATGAACATGTTCCTGGATCCATGGTCTTTGGCTAGCCAGATGACTTCAGGCAGAAGCACTGGACATCAGGCAGTTGGTGGCCCTGGACCCAGTCTGAGGTGGCAAACTGAGCCTTTGAGGGGAACATGTATGGCAGGTCCACTTCTTCAATGCCATTAAGCAGAACTGCCAGTGGTCCTCTGGGGACAACCTGACCTACTCGAGCATAGCTCTTCTAACTGCCAGTTCAGTCTCTCCAGTCAGTCGAGCCTGCATACAGAGCCACCAGTTACTCTCTGGCCAGCTACATATTCTGAAGCGGTTCCCTTGAGCATAACCAGGTATGGCTTGGACTCATCAACATATTGAGGGTATCACAAGAGTAGAGGAAAGGATTATGGGACATTTTAGAACTGGTTGATCCACAACATGCTCATCCAGGATTCTAGCCAATCCTTACTTGAATTCCAGGGTAAGACCACAACCTCCATCCATCCATTATCTGTAGCCACTTATCCTGTTCTCCAGGGTCGCAAGCAAGCTGGATCCTCTCCCAGCTGACTATGGGCAAGAGGGGGGGTCCACCCTGGACAAATTACCAGGTTATCGCGAGGCTGACACAGAGACAAACACTCACATTCACACCTACGGTCAATTTAGAGCCACCAATTAACCTAACTGCATGTCTTTGGACTGTGGGGGAAACCGCAGCACCTGAAGGAAACCCACGCAGACACGGGGAGAACATGCAAACTCCACACAGAAAGGCCCTCGCCGGCTGCTGGGCTCGAACCCAGGACCTTCTTGCTGTGAGGCGACAGTGCTCACTCCTACACCACCATGCCACCCTGTAAGACTACTCATTAACTTTTAAACATGGCAACATTCCAGCTTGCTAATCAGTGTTCCGGGAAAAAGAGAGAGAGAAAACATTGCATTAATACTCTGGGAAAACAGGGCACAAGTGTGCCATGCCAGTCATTACACCTGAAGCTCATCCCAAAAAACACCACCCTCCTGCTGCAAAGTCATACTCAACCACGTCCTCACCTGCTCCACACCGACTGAGTCAATATCAGGTGTTGGTTGTTCGCATTGAGTGAAATACTCTTGTATGGTGTCAGCACATTATGTGACACATTGGTCCTACGGCAAGTGTATCTCAGCCTCATAGTTCTTTGCAGACATGTTCAGACACACTCACAAATGACACACACACAGCTTTGAATCAATGTACAACAAGAGGAAAACCACAAGGACACAATGCATATGTGTTGCAAGTGTGTGTGGGAGTTGATCTGTAACGAAGCATATTTTGAGGCTGTCTTTACTCATTGTTTCTTTCCTTTAATCATGACTTGATAGATCATAATTACACATACACACACCCTGGGAAAATGTAAAAGAACAATGATGGGGAAAATCTTATGGACACAATGTTCCCCTGTATTAGCCAAGACATGTTTGGTGTCTAGTATTTATTTCTAGTTTTACACAGGAGCTATGAGGCTAACATAGCTAATAAGTAACAGAAAACTGGAAGACTCACCCAAAATGCTTTCTGTCGGTGGATGAAAATATTTTCGATGTCTGCCAAAGAAGTGTAAAAAACAAAAACAAACAAAAACCCCAAAACAAACAGAGAGGCAAAAGACCGGTTTGACTGCCTATTATGATTATGATTATTTTCTCAATTCATTCATTCATTCACTCTTTCCCACCCAAAGAAACCATAATCCTACCTTCTTATTTTCCACCGGCTCAGTAGGCCAATGCACAGATCGTTGTGTATCGATATAAAGTCAGCACAAAACAAAAGTACAACCCCGATTCCAAAAAAGTTAGGACAAAGTACAAATTGTAAATAAAAACGGAATGCAATGATGTGGAAGTTTCAAAATTCCATATTTTATTCAGAATAGAACATAGATGACATATCAAATGTTTAAACTGAGAAAATGTATCATTTAAAGAGAAAAATTAGGTGATTTTAAATTTCATGACAACAACACATCTCAAAAAAGTTGGGACAAGGCCATGTTTACCACTGTGAGACATCCCCTTTTCTCTTTACAACAGTCTGTAAACGTCTGGGGACTGAGGAGACAAGTTGCTCAAGTTTAGGGATAGGAATGTTAACCCATTCTTGTCTAATGTAGGATTCTAGTTGCTCAACTGTCTTAGGTCTTTTTTGTCGTATCTTCCGTTTTATGATGCGCCAAATGTTTTCTATGGGTGAAAGATCTGGACTGCAGGCTGGCCAGTTCAGTACCCGGACCCTTCTTCTACGCAGCCATGATGCTGTAATTGATGCAGTATGTGGTTTGGCATTGTCATGTTGGAAAATGCAAGGTCTTCCCTGAAAGAGACGTCGTCTGGACGGGAGCATATGTTGCTCTAGAACCTGGATATACCTTTCAGCATTGATGGTGCTTTTCCAGATGTGTAAGCTGCCCATGCCACACGCACTAATGCAACCCCATACCATCAGAGATGCAGGCTTCTGAACTGAGCGCTGATATCAACTCAGGTCATCCTTCTCCTCTTTAGTCTGAATGACACGGCGTCCCTGATTTCCATAAAGAACTTCAAATTTTGATTCGTCTGACCACAGAACAGTTTTCCACTTTGCCACAGTCCATTTTAAATGAGCCTTGGCCCTGAGAAGACGTCTGCGCTTCTGGATCATGTTTAGATACGGCTTCTTCTTTGAACTATAGAGTTTTAGCTGGCAACGTCGGAATGCACGGTGAATTGTGTTCACAGATAATGTTCTCTGGAAATATTCCGGAGCCCATTTTGTGATTTCCAATACAGAAGCATGCCTGTATATGATGCAGTGCCGTCTAAGGGCCCGAAGATCACGGGCATCCAGTATGGTTTTCCGGCCTTGACCCTTACGCACAGAGATTCTTCCAGATTCTCTGAATCTTTTGATGATATTATGCACTGTAGATGATGATATGTTCAAACTCTTTGCAATTTTACACTGTCGAACTCCTTTCTGATATCGCTCCACTATTTGTCGGCGCAGAATTAGGGGGATTGGTGATCCTCTTCCCATCTTTACTTCTGAGAGCCGCTGCCACTCCAAGATGCTCTTTTTATACCCAGTCATGTTAATGACCTATTGCCAATTGACCTAATGAGTTGCAATTTGGTCCTCCAGCTGTTCCTTTTTTGTACCTTTAACTTTTCCAGCCTCTTATTGCCCCTGTCCCAACTTTTTTGAGATGTGTTGCTGTCATGAAATTTCAAATGAGCCAATATTTGGCATGAAATTTCAAAATGTCTCACTTTCGACATTTGATATGTTGTCTCTGTTCTACTGTGAATACAATATCAGTATTTGAGATTTGTAAATTATTGCATTCCGTTTTTATTTACAATTTGTACTTTGCCCCAACTTTTTTGGAATCGGGGTTGTAGACACTAGTAGTCGGCAGGTCAGGTGAAAATTTAAATTAAATCCAAATTGCTTGAAACTGCTCTCACTGAATTCAGAATTGAACGCGGAACAACATACTTTTTGCAGAATTAAAATATGTTCATCCGTTCTTGAAATATTATAAATCAAAGATTGAAAAAACGGCTTAATTTTTAGAAAACTGCTGTAATATTCTGTCTGAGGATCACATGGTCCAAAATGGGCCTCATTAACTAATGAGATCAAATGTTTTTTTTCTTAATAACTTTTCTATTTTTTGAGATATTTACATGGAAATTGTCATGCACATAGATGGTTGTATACTGAACACAATGTTTGAACAATTAGTAAAAAGACATAATGCAAATTAGTATTTAATGAGTATTAATAATGTTAATTATGTAAAAATGTTAAATAGGTACACTCAATAAAAAAGTAATAAAAGATTATTTCTAATCCCCTCTTTGTGCTCTGTAGGCCTTTGTATTTGTCAAAAGTAGGGCCTACTCATGTTTATATTAAAAAATATAAATGATAATATTCACAGCGTTCAAGGCGAACCTTCGAAAAAACTGTCTGATCCACATCCAGTAAACAATTCACATCAACTGAATTGAACATGACACTTGCGTTTCTGCCTTCCGTTTTTTTAAATCTCATTCTGACCACTAAGATCTCAATATTTTTTCATCAAAACAACTACAGTTATATTCTAAAATAGTTATTTATTCATATGAATCAGTTTCATTTGAAAGAAATAAGTAGGTAAAGCTATGAAAACTCACTTCAAAGTCTTCCGTGGATCATAACGTCAAAACCGGCAGACAGAAAATTTTGCTGAATCCTTCAGAAACAGTGAGAGCGAGAGAACATCCTGATAAAAGTTATCTGATTGATATTCATGAGTAATCCGGTCGGAAACCAATCAGAAGAGAGCGAGAGAGCCCGACCGCTTTCCTGTGACTCAAAAAGAAAAGCACCGGCAGTTTCCTGACGTCCCGCTAGCAGAGAGTGAACTCTGTTGTGCCAACTTCAACCTACTTTTACTCCCAAAGTACTGAACAGATCTTAACGAGATAAATCTCTTTGGAAAGCAAAGATAATAAGCTTTTTAATGATAGTATTCATGATAGAAAATATTCAAGAATTAAGCAATGACAGATTTGAAAACTTAAATGAGCATCTGCATGCACAATTTTCACACCACGGCCCGCGAGTGTCTGATACGCCTATTAGGAGAAGCGAATATGTGGATTCCACAACCTTTATCCAGAGCATGGAAGTTGACGTTTTATGCTATTGAGACTTTTTTTCTCATTTAGATGAATGTTGTCATTTCTGTTTGACATTTCTGAAGTGCTGGATGTGGTTCAAGGTGGATATTTATTAAAAATTCCATAACTTTTCTTGATTTGTTCAAAGCTCCGGTACCAAACAAAAGAAGCAAACATCGAAGTGTAACAAAGCGACTTTTAGGGGGGGAAATGTGATATTTCTTGATTATTTGCCAAAGGCAAAGTGAGTATCAGTGAATAATAACCAAGATGAAGTCGAGGTTATTATTCACCGATATTCACTGAGCCTGAGGCGGATCATTGTTTTTGCATAAATATGTGGTGATTAAAAAAATCGTATTAAAAAAATTTTCATTTCAAACTTTCAAAGCGGGATGCAAACGCAATAATAGCTCACGCAGACTCGTGTCACTTATCTACACCGACTCACGTAAAATACTTTGTTTTGAAATCGATAAAATTAATCACAATTCCACCTTCCCTTTGAATAGTTTTCGACAAAACTTTGTTGCATCTTTAGTGCTTTTAGGAACAGCATTTTCTTTCATCATTTGTAATTCTTCTTCACGTACGGTGACGAAGTGATCGGCCGCCATTTTGCCGAGTCGCTCGAGGTGATTATCGATAGATTGTCCAAATTTCTCAACCAATCAGCGTGCGCAATTTTCTATCACTCTGTACGTATTTATACGAATCCTGTTTATTATCTGTCTGTCTTACTGTTTTTCATGATTTATATGGAGTTTGTGATTCTGTGTGGTTGAGTACAGGAGTGGGAAGCATCGACCTATTGTCCTGCATGCTAATGGGGAAGACATGCGCTGTAATACTCTGTGTTTGTGTGTGTGTGTGTGTGTGTGTGTGTGCACGCTCTGATTGAGCTGAATAGGCTGTCAACAAGAAGGTCACCGGGGTTAGAGGTCAGTCACACACATGGTTCAAGAGGTGATTTACACACACACACACACACACACACACAAACTGAGAGAGAGAGAGAATTTTGTATTAATGGACAGATAATCACAGGAATTGTTTTGAATGAAGGATCTGAACATGGTCCTTCTGAGCTCCGCCCTTTCTTTCACTTGTGACATCACTCTTGGGTTGACACAGTAACTGGAAGAACAGAGGCTTGTCCTTAGTTGAACTACAACACACACACGTATACACACACACACACAAAAGTAGGGTGATGCCAAGGCATTCCTAAAAGTCCCTTGATAACACACACTCACTCTCTCACTCACACACATATGCACACACACAACTGTGCAGTGGTCGATGAAGAACATACACAGTTTCCATGGACACAAACAGGGAAACAGAGAAAAAAGATGAGTATGATCAGAACCAGCTGCTGGCTGCTTGATACAAAATGTGTGTGTGTGTGTGAGAGAGAGAGAGAGAGAGAGAATGAAAATGGAGCCAAGTGCTGAAAGCTGCTTACTGTGCTCTTGGCTCAGCTTCCTCTGCAAACATATTAGTGTTTCAAAAGTAGAGCACATACACAAACTTCACTTGTGTTATTAACTATTCATATTTACACACACACACTTGTCTGCATACTCCAAATCACCTGCTCCGTTTCACTCTGGTACGGGTGTGTGTGTGTGTGTGTGTGTGTGTGTGTGTGTGCCAGCCAAGAAATAGGAGATTATGCGTTACAAGGGTGTAAATACTGTTGACAGATGGGAACACACACACACACACACACAATTTGCAGTGATCATGTACTTTCTATACCGTATAAGCCACACCCACATTAGGAACCACTCTGTAGTTATCTGTAGACAATATCCCACAGAGTTCGACTCATATAACTCCATCTCTCTCTCTGTCTCTCTTCTTGTCTTCCTGTCTCTCTCTCTCTCTCTCTCCCTCGCTCTCTCTCTGCCACGTGCACTCCAGTGCCGAGGAATATAATTATGGCTGCTGCCACAAAGTGGGAGAGCGAGAGAGGGAGAGGGAAGGAGAGCT
This sequence comes from Neoarius graeffei, assembly GCF_027579695.1. Classification (NCBI taxonomy): domain Eukaryota; kingdom Metazoa; phylum Chordata; class Actinopteri; order Siluriformes; family Ariidae; genus Neoarius; species Neoarius graeffei. Next base: position 11,173,060 of record NC_083588.1, read on the forward strand.
GTATTTGTTTCAGAAATATCGTTCATAATTCGAGTCAATTATTTATTTATTTAATTGCATTCGTCATGTTTTCTCTGTCCTCAAAAAATGTAACTTTAAGATGTCTTTGTTGTTGTTGCTGTTCTTCTTCTTCTTGATGATTTCTTTCTTGTTCCCATACAAACTGCTGCTGTACATACCAACAAACGTATTCGTAAAATTGTTCGTAGGAGCATTTACTCAAATAATGTGGTATTCGTGAAAATCCAGTTCATTCAGAAACAGTGTTTGTATCCTACGATCACTCCTGAGTTTGCGTTCATTTATGTACACTGAGATTCACACGTGAAACTTGATCGATTGGTGTCAAATTGTCCGACGAGCAAATTTCTGCAAATTTCATTTCATGATAATGACGTCCATTAATCCATAAATGAAGACAAATAAAACTAGTCGTTCATTGCCGTTCACAAAAAATCAATCAGAAAGTTTTTGCTTCAAAATATGATGCTGTGTTCAGGCCATTGTAGGTTAAAAAAGTTGAGGGAAGGAGTAATACTGTATTCTGTTAAAAAAACAAACAAACTTGGAATTTCCAAGATTAGTGTTGTAAATGTAAATAAACACAACTCGAATATTCTCTGAGATTAGAATGTAAATTTGCAAGAAAAACTCAGGAATTTGGAGATTAAAAAGGTACAAATTTACAAGGAAATAAACTCAGATATTCTCTGAGATGACAGTCACATGCTTCCCGGCTGCAGTGCATTCTGAGAACTGTAGTTGGTGCTTTATTCTTTTATATTGTGCCATCGAGGATTTTATTTCCTATAATTCTCGGCTCAGCTGCAGCATCTGTAGGGTGATGACGTGGAGCCAGTGTTGCAAAGTGAAGCGATCTGGTGGCCTGACAAAACAAAACACACACGAACAAACAAAAACATATCCACACAATTTTTTCAGGGTTTTTTTTTCTTGTAAATTTGTGAAATTTTAAACTCTGAACTTCTGAACCTTTTTTTCTTTTTAAATTTATAATTTTATAATTCCAGAGACTACAGTGGTGCTTGAAAGTTTGTGAACCCTTTAGAATTTTCTGTATTTCTGCATAAATATGACCTAAAACATCATCAAATTTTCACACAAGTCCTAAAAGTAGATAAAGAGAACCCAGTTAAACAAATGAGACAAAAAATATCATACTTGGTCATTTATTGACTGAGGAAAATGATCCAGTATTACATCTCTGTGAGTGGCAAAAGTATGTGAACCTCGAGGATTCGCAGTTAATTTGAAGGTGAAATTAGTCAGGTGTTTTCAATCAGTGGGATGACAATCAGGTGTGATTGGGCACCCTGTTTTATTTAAAGAACAGGGATCTATGAAAGTCTGATCTTCACAACCCATGTTTGTGGAAGTGTATCATGGCACAAACAAAGGAGATTTCTGAGGACCTCAGAAAAAGCATTGTTGATGCTCATCAGGCTGGAAAAGGTTACAAAACTATCTCTAAAGAGTTTGGACTCCACCAATCCACAGACAGATTGTGTACAAATGGAGGAAATTCAAGACCATTGTTACCCTCCCCAGGAGCGGTCGACCAACAAAGATCGCTCCGAGAGCAAGCCGTGTAATAGTTGGTGAGGTCACAAAGGACTCCAGGGTAACTTCTAAGCAAGTGAAGGCCTCTCTCACATTGGCTAATGTTCATGAGTCCACCATCAGGAGAACACTGAACAACAATGGTGTGCATGGCAGGGTTGCAAGGAGAAAGCCACTGCTCTCCAAAAAGTACATTGCTGCTCATCTGCAGTTTGCTAAAGATCATGTGGACAAGCCAGAAGGCTATTGAAAAAACGTTTTGTGGATGGATGAGACCAAAATAGAACTTTTTGGTTTAAATGAGAAGCGTTATGTTTGGAGAAAGGAAAACACTGCATTCCAGCATAAGAACCTTATCCCATCTGTGAAACATGGTGGTGGTAGGATCATGGTTTGAGCCTGTTTTGCTTCATCTGTTTTGCTTCACTTGCCATCATCGATGGAACAATGAATTTTGAATTATACCAGTGAATTCTAAAGGAAAATGTCAGGACATCTGTCCATGAACTGAATCTCAAGAGAAGGTGGGTCATGCAGCAAGACAACGACCCTAAGCACACAAGTCGTTCTACCAAAGAATGGTTAAAGAAGAATAAAGTTAATGTTTTGGAATGGCCAAGGCAAAGTCCTGACCTTAATCCAATCGAAATGTTGTGGAAGGACCTGAAGCAAGCAGTTCATGTGAAGAAACCCACCAACATCCCAGAGTTGAAGCTGTTCTGTACGGGGGAATGGGCTAAAATTCCTCCAAGCTGGTGTGCAGGACTGATCAACAGTTACCGGAAATGTTTAGTTGCAGTTATTGCTGCACAAGGGGGTCACACCAGATACTAAAAGCAAAGGTTCACATACTTTTGCCACTCAGAGATATGTAATATTGGATCATTTTCCTCAATAAATAAATGACCAAGTATAATATTTTTGTCTCATTTGTTTAACTGGGTTCTCTTTATCTACTTTTAGGACTTGTGTGAAAATCTGATGATGTTTTAGATCATATTTATGCAGAAATATAGAAAATCCAAAAGGGTTCACAGACTTTCAAGCACCACTGTATCTGAGGTTTTTCTCATAAATTTATGACTTTAATCTCAGAAAATCAGAAGTTTTTTCCCTTGGAATTATTCCCCTCTCCCCCAGCTCTGCATTTCTTTTTTTTCTTTTTTTGTTTTCCTTACTTACAATGGCCCGAACACACCTTCATATCAAAAAGTATTTCCTCAACCAAGAAAAAAGGAGAACGACCTCATAACTGCTATCCGTAAATAACTTGAACGCCTCCTGATCATCGACAGAATTGATTTTAAAGCACCTTTACTTCTTCACAGCTGCTTCCAAATACATTTCAGACTTGTTTAATGCGTAAAGAGTGAACAGAGCCTTTGGGTTAAAGAAGACTTCCAATCGGTGAGCAAAATATGAAAGTATGTACGCCATTATCTGTTGATCTAATCACATGAAATCGTTTTCACTTCTTTTTTTTATTTTTTTACCTGTGTAATATGACGCTTTGTTTTGAACGTTTATGCTTCATTTTATGTCTAATGTAACTTAATTAGGCCTCCTACTATAAACAACATACTGTACAATTCATCATCCAGATAAATCCGAGACGAATCAATGGTTGCTAGGTGCACAGGTATGTGTGGGATTGTGTGTGTGTGTGTGTGTGTCAGAGGTTTATCAAGAGGAGATCTGGCTCAGTTGAGAGAGGCAGAAGAAAGGAGAGACAAGCAGAAAAAAAAGAAGCCCAATCGGACAGAATGGAAAGGATGTAGTGAGGAAAAAATAAGAGAGAAAGAAAATACACAAGAAGAGCCACAGGAAATGAAAGGGGGAGAGAAACAAAGACGCAGAAAGAGAAAAGGCTGAAAAGTGAGAACAGAGTGAGTCAGACAGAAAGAGTGAGAGAGAAAATTCCCCATGTGCATTTACTGAAGATATCTGCAGATCCTTTGTGTGTGTGTTTGCCTAGGATTGAGGTTCAGAAGGTGAATATACTGTCACTGTGCAGTGTTATCACATCAGCCTCACACTCTTGTTACACACACACACGCTTTTGTTTTTTACAACACACATCTCTTACATTTTCACCTTGTCCGAACAAGTCACACAAGCGTTTGACTCCTTTTATTACATTCTACACACAAACACACACACAAAACATTTCATTCATGGTACCTTCGTACAGGGCCACGTTAACCCTTGCCAAGGCCCTGGGCAGACACCCCCCCGAGGCCACACCCCCGCCTGTTGTCAACTGCGCTCAGCAAATTCACCCCCTCAGACGTGCCTGTCTAACTAGACACAGAAACTTAAATAATGACAGTGGCACAATTAGAAATACTATTGAACGATAAGACTTTATATCCATCAACACCTATTTAATCGAGAAAAAGCAATGGTGAAATAGGCAATTGCATGGTGAAAAAATCCATCAGACATCACGGTTAACAAGTCTGGTTAACGAAAGTTTAGCCTCAAGAAGCCTTTGAATGAGTGAGTCAATGAACAACATGTCAAGAACATAACGTAGGCCTACAACAGTTTCTTTAGTCTTCAGAACAAGAACATTCATTTGGTATATAACCGTTCGTTTTCATTTTGGAACCCAGGCGACTTTTAACTTGTGAAAACAAAGAGCGATAACAAAGAAAGAAAAATATCTTGCTTCTCAGAAATAAATCTCAAAATGTTAGGCTATGTGAAACATTTCATCCTTTCACACACGTAATGTCCCAAACAGCAGTGGCACACAGCTTTGCGCATTCAGTTTGACAGCCATGGGTCAACTTACAAGGGCACTTTCCTACTTTTCAGGAAAGCGAAGTCATTAATTAAATCATTGAACTCAAGCTGGCGTAGCGTGTGAAGACATGGTGGACAGTGATCATATTGACAATGACGGGTGATTTATGCGACAGGACAAGGTGGGCTTCCTTACGGGTGGCGAAATGCATCAAAAATGTTATCAATATGATCAAAACTTCTGAAAATATCGTTTCATATTTTCCGATCTCGCTACCGGTACCTCCGAGGCCCCCTAGTGGCCGAGGCCCTGGGCAGCTGCCCATGAAGCCCATTAGGATAACGCGTCCTTGCCTTCATAAGCCCTTGAGAACCCATTCCCCCAGCGTGTTTTGCAAACATCTTTGACAAAGCAGTGTTGGAGAACGGATGAAAAGGCTGGAGTCAAAACTTCTTAGGTGACACTGAGAAGCTTTATGTGATGATGTAACACGGCGTATGAGGGCCGTTGTAGGTTAAAAAAATACAGTGTGTGTACATACTCGTGCATCTCAGAATATTTTGAAAAAGTTCAATATTTTCCATCAGTTATTTCACAAAGTGAAATATATTGTAGAACTCATTATGCGTAAACTAAAACGTGTGACAGTTTTCCGTTTTAATTTTGATAATTATGGCCTCCAGTGGAAAAAAAATGAATAAATAAATGTTGACCACTGTTCTTATAGTTTTATTCAAGGTTCTAAAATTTCACTTCCAGTTGTTTCCTCAAAAGGTTCTGTGGTGTCCCTGTACAGACAAACGGAAAAGATCGTACCGCTCCACACTCCTCCCTCTGAAAAGAATGAACTCCACCCAGAATTATGACATCATCAAGCATTTTGCACATTTCAAAGTTGTTTTTAAGTTTGTGGATGTTAATTTTAAAGATAAAGGCCCTACAACAGCAGCATTTTCCTGTGCATGTTGGTGGTTTTCTTGTAAAGCTTTTTCCTGCAGCTTCAAAGGGTGTAGATTCAAATCTGTGACAAAGACTGACTGAAAAACAATCACCTTTTTTGAGTCTGGCTTTTGACCAAAAGTAAAATCAAGTGGTAAAGATAATAACTAAGAGCCAAAAGTCCAATAAGCGATTGCAGCTCCTGCCCTTCCATAGTGTAGTGGTTAGTAATGTTGGTTGTTGTGTCTCAAGTACCTGGTTCAATTCTAGTTGAGTGCTTACATTTTGAGCAGGCTTTACATATACACAGTTGAAAAGTTATATTAGAGAAGGTATGAGTACGAGATCCTGTGGCTCAACTTGATGAGTGTCACCTCTGGTTGTAGAGGTTGCTGGTTCAAACCCCAGCTAGGTCTCCTGGATAAGAGCTGGTAAGGTTTGGGAGTGATGAGGCCAACTGGAGTTGTGGAAGGTGCAGGTGGGCCGAAGGGCGTTCCCTGAGGGGGGGTAATATCCGGGCAGCTGCCCCCCCCGGGCTCACAGTTGACAAACAGAAGGGGTTATGGAGTTTAAAGAAAGGAGTTCGACTTAGTTTTTGCAGAAATCCTCTATATTGCAAAAACTATCACTTCACCTTTCTTTGAGAGGCTTTAAGCATTTCTTTCTGCTGTACTTTCATCTCTACCACCAGCTCTCCTGCCATCTACTACTTCACTACTCACTCATCCAGTGTGGGGACAAGCTGGATTTGAACCAGCAACCTCTGAACTCAGAGGCACGGCTTTTCCCACAAAGCCACACGCAGACCTGTTGGGGGTCATAGCGCTTTTGTCTTGTAAAATGAGAAGGGGGGAGAAATCCCACTGTGTTTTGCCCCCTAGTGGACAAACAGATACTAGTTCGTTTTTACCCCCAAATCTTTGAATTCAATGAAGAGCCAAATTAATTGGTCACTTTGAAATGAATTTGGTGGACTGGATTTGAACCTCCATTGGTCTGGAGGCCATTTGCTTGACATTTATGATTGAAACAAAATTTGGTATTTCGGACAGACGAGGTTCAACCTCCATTGAGTGTCCGTTTTCCATTGGTCATTGACTATGAGTCCGGCGAAAGACCGAAACAAGACACACACAGATGTCAGGTTTTGAAATTTGAAGTTTACTGATAAAGCATGAGTACATGTCGAACTCTTCTCAAGCAGAGTGTTTACAAACGTATTTTGAAAGAGGAGGTTCGGCCAAGCCACACCGGTTTTGCGGTATGCAGAGTATGTCAGAGACAAAAAGCACAATTTAACACCACCAGATTGTTAAGGCTCGTCAGCAATGGAAGATTAAGGGAATATTAGGTTCCTCGAACAAGATGACATTATTCTGACATGATTATTGACTGCCTCCCTCTCCTGATTTGCCATGACTCTGACCAATCAGACTTCTTTCCTGCCTTATGTTGCGACGAACACAAATTCCCAAATCAAGTCTGACTCTTGACAGAACATGGATTGTGAGCGAGTATTCCAGGACCATTGATGAGTCAGAGCAGCTCAGGAACATGAGCTTGTAGAGAATTTTTTTCATCCCTGACCCCATCAGCAAAATGAAGAGCGAAGCAGCACAGGGTGTCTGAAGTCCAGAGTGAAGTTTGCGCAGTCTGTGATGATTCGTGGTGCCATGTCATCTGCTGGTGTTGGTTTTATCAAGTCGAAAGTGATCAAACCAACTGTGTTTTATCAAGCCCAAAGTCAATGCACCCATCAACCAGGAGATTTTTGAGCACTTCATGCTTCCATTTGCTGACAAGCTTTATGGAGATACCGATTTCCTTTTCCAGCAGGACTTGGCACCTGCCTACAGTGCCAAAACTATGACCAAATGGTTTGCTGACCCTGATATTACTGTGCTTGACTGGCCAGCCAACTCACCTGACCTGAACCCCAGAGAGAATCTATGGGCCATTGTCAAGAGAAAAATGAAAAACACCCGACCCAAAAATACAGAGGAGCTGAAGGCCGCTATCAAAGCAACCTGGGCTTCAAGAACACCTCAGCAGTGCCAGAGGCTGATCGGCTCCATGCCACGCCACACTGATGCAGTAATTTGGGGTAAAGGAGCCCCAAGTAAGCATTGAGTGTATAAATGAACATGTTTTTCAGGAGTTGGACATTTCTGAATTGCAAAAATGCTTTATTGGTTGATCTTATGAAATATTCTCATAAGTTGAGATCCCGGATTTCTGATTTTTATGAGCTAGAAGCAATCATCATCGCAATTAAAACAAAAAGGCTTGAGATGTTTCACTTTACCCATAATGAATATGTTATATAAATCGATGAAAGTTTACCTTTTTGAATTAAACTACAAAAAAAAAGAACTTTTTCACTCTTTTCTGATTGTTCGAGATGCACTTGTGTCAAGTGTATATACACGTATTCCTTCAAAGGTGCCAATAATTCTGCACATAAACACTGCTGGATTCAAAGACAAAAACTAAATCAAGAACAAACAGCTTCAGCAGTAAAGCAAATATGTTTATTAAGCACTTTAATATACGTCAGAAAAAAAAAATCGCTTTTATATAATACAAGAAAAAAAAAGTGAAGTGTAAATGTACATGGTCAAGCTATTTACAATCTCCAATCTCAGACTTCTTCCATCAAACCCCGAGGCTGCGATACTCCACAGGACAGACAGACAGACAGACAGACAGGACATGCATGGTGGAGGAACAGAAAATAAAATGGAGCAACACTGCAGGTCAACAGATGGCTTAGCATTTCTGAATACTGTCCAGAATTCTTTCAAAAGACTCTTTCTCTCTCCTCCCTTCGAATGAAAGGCTCTTGTTCAGACATCCTGAGCTTTCAATGGTCTTTGTTAGTCTTTTCTTCTTCTTCTTTTTTTTTTTTGCTCTCACCTTTCTTTTCTTCTTCAGCTCTCACTGCCAGCAGCGTAAAACGAAGCGCTACACACACACTCGACTCGTATAAATTCGCTCACTCTCCCATTACTGTTTCAACTTTGGCATGATGGGAACACAATTTATATGATGCCCTGAAACCAAAATATGAACATGTTACTTTAATTTTAATGCAAGATAACAGCTCCAGCCTCTTTGCCTTGTTTTTTTTTATTCAAGTTGATAATGTAATGAAGAGAAATTTGTCTATTTCGTCAGCCTGAGCATCATGATACATACAACGATCAGCCACAACATTAAAATCGCCGACAGGTGAAGTGAATCACATTGATTATCTCATTACAGTGGCACCTGTCAAGGGGTGGGATATATTGGGCAGCAAGAGAACAGTCACTTCTTGCAGTTGATGTGTTGGAAGCAGGAAAAATGGACAAGCGTAAGGATCTGAGTGACTCTGACAAGGGCTCATCGATTTGCCGCATGGGGCACGATGGCTAGCGGTTTTTTCTCCAGGAGCTCTTCCGTGGAATTGGACCATACGAGCTCGCCTTTGTACCCCATGCGAATCAATGAGCCTTCGACACCCGTGACCCTCTCACTGGTTCTCCTTTCTTGGACCACTTTTGGCAGGTAATGACCACTGCATATCGGAAACACCCCACAAGACGTGCCATTTTGGAGATGCTCAGACCCAGTCATCTAGCCCGGTGTTTCTCAACTACTGGGCTGTGAAGCGCCATCCGCGATTTTTTTCCAAGTTGAAGCTAAGTTTTAGTCGGGGACAATTTGAGGTTGTTTGAAATGTCGGGGAACTCAACGGATGGATAATTTCCCAACTCGTCGGAAAAATTCTTCTTTGTTTGCGTGTAAGGATCTATCCCATTGAGTGGGTTCTATATCCACTTCTTTTGAGCATACTTCTTGGTTTTAATAACTTGCTTGCTTGCCGTGCACAAACACAGTAATAAGTTCTTGTGTTAATCAACCAGACTCCACTTTTGGATCATTAATCCCTTTTGACTGAGCATACATGGTTTTATGTTGGCTTCTGGTACATCCATACAGTTTTACATCCATACAATACAGACAATTAAGAAGTTAGTTTTTACTGCATTTATTTAATTCCTGGGTTCCCATCTGTCACAGGGAGTGATGTTGCATCCCTTTAATACACTTTACAATTGATTATTACGTTCTAAGAGAACAGATGAGCCAAAATTATTGGGGATCTTTTTTAATGGGCCCCGACTCGTTACAATTTGGCCCTCCTCAAAGTCACTCAGATCCTTACACTTGCCCATTTTTCCTGCTTCCAACACATCAACTTCAAGAAGTGACTGTTCACTTGCTCTCACCCCTTTTACAAGTGCCATTGTAACGAGACAGTGTTATTCACTTCGCCTGTTATGGTTGATCGGTGTAATTGTCAGGACAGACGAAGCCTCGTCAAAGACCGAAAAATTGTTTTTAACTTGGAATTCTCACTGGATACATCAATGTGGACAAGAATAACCTTACTGTATTTTCCGTACTATAAGACACGCTTATTTGAGAAAATAAAATCTAGAAGTTGCGCCATTTCAGAAGTCACACTGAAGGAATAATGTGATGAACAACAAAAACCCAAAATTAGCTTAAAGATATTCAATCGGAGTCTTTGCAATATTTATTTCTTTTCGGTTTGCACTGTAACTCTGAGGCGAATGTAGCTAAACATGCAATGTTGATCAAGCTCACCCAAATATTTTTCAAAGATATCATCCTGAAACCTCATCCAGTTCTTCACAAAGACTTTCACGTAGTAGGTTATCGTACGACAACGAACAAAGCTTATTTACCTCTGCAAAGCAGGTAATGGGTTCAGGACTGTTTGTTTGTCTGACCGGAAGCAGGATTCCGCAAAATCTAGCAGGCTGATTTTCATGAAACTTGGTGGAAAGGTGTAGCACGGGCCAAGGAAGTATCCATTAAAATTTTGACCGGATCCAAATCATAGGGCAGATCCATGAATTGAGTTTCACTTCTGCCAACTTTGTGACATTCGGCATTTGGCCTTCGCAGAAGTCTTCGCTCTCGGAGTGACCTTCTTGACAGATAGGTCTCAATATTAACTTTCTTGTTCAAGTCTTGACTCTGAGCATGTCTTCGCTCCCTCAAGTACATTTATCTCACAGGTATTTAGATTTTACGTTATCAGACGTGGACAAATCCGTAGCCCAGACACTGAACCTATGGACGATTAGGTTCAACAACCAGAGAAAGAAAAAAAAAAACCCTCTCAACATTCGAGGTTTTATTTGCCTGATAATAATTTCCTGATTTGTCCACCAATGATGAACCAGGTGGTTCAGTCCAATCAAGTTGAATATTCGGTTCAAAACCAAACAAAGCATTAGTAATTTGTGCTTGCCATGATGACGTGTGTAAATTCACTTCATTTATTGATTGGATTTTGTGGAGCATACGTTACCTGGTACAGATACAGATCACAGTACATTCTTGAGAAAAAAGAAGGTGTCTTATAGTCTGGAAAATAGATGGAGGGGGGGGACTGAACCTACAGTAAATAATTTTTAGAACAGGAAACGGTTTTGTACATACTGTAGCACCAAATTCTATTCACGTTTAAATATGACTGTAAATAATTCAACATAATAATCAATGGCATTTAAAAAATAATTAAAAAAGGGTCCCACAGGGACTAAATAAAAATGTGAGGCAGGGTCAAACAAAGCCCCGCCCCTCAGGGCACAGCTAATACTACAATAAACATGATATAAATTTAAAATAAGACAATGTCGGTGACAAAGTTGAAAAATAATCGTAATAGCAAATACAAAAACACAGAGCACCATGAAATAGGATGACAACTAAAAGTGACTTTAAAAAAAAATAAATACGATTGACTACTCTGAGGGGGCGTAATTAGTTTTCTGCCATTACTATTAAACGCATACTGACTGGTTGACAGAATCTGTGATACAACAAGATTCGGAAGGAGATCTGCTGTGTTTCTGATTTTTTTTTTTTTTCCTCCAGAGGCGATTATTGATATTCTTGATATTTTCCCTGGTCAGGTGATTCGTTGCTGTCAATTTTGCTTGTTTTATACAGGTAGAAAAGTGAGAAACACTCAAACCAATTTTGTTCATGGAAAATGGAAAAATCAACAAATTAAAAATAATATATATTCAAAAAAACAAGCACCATAAAAATGAAGGAAAAAAGAAAACCGAGCATAAGTGATTAGATTTTTTTTCATTGCAGAAAAAATAAAAAGTGCATACATGGCTTATTAAATAGCAATACATTAAATTAAAATGATGGTGTGCATGAATATGAGTAGGCTGTAACATCGGTAGGCACATAGATATTCAGTTCATATGATTTGCCATATGCTGCATTCAGGATACTTCCCTTGGGTTTCCACAATTTATTTTTTATTTTTCTTCTTTTCATTCTAGCTGAGGTGTTTCACTGAGGGCTGAGTAGCAATGGTTTCTGAGAGCATATGTATACATTTCAGGAGTTAAGTACCCATCTGAGATCAGTTCCTTTCTGATAATTTCATGTTGTATCCAACTTTGTTAGGACATACAGTATCAAATCTGATTCCAGATCAAGCACTTTCGATCGGAGAATATTTCATACATACATCCCCTGACACTTTTTTCCCGATGAAAACAGCTGCTTTGGCACTTTCTCCATAACATCTGGATGAGGGTTTCAGTTTAAGATGCCTGAAACAAAATCATTGGAGTCAGTATTCGGTTGGAAAAAGTTTTCCTGGCACAGCATGTACATTTGTTTAAAAAAAAAAAAAAAAATTGCATACTTCTATTACAGTCACTTCGATGGCTACACAGTTCACTAAAGCCCGATTACCCTGTAAATTATCAATGGCTCAGAGCCATATAGTATTCAAAGACTACATCTACGTATTTTTTAATGATCCGTTTCAAATTTTCAATAAATTATGCAGTGCGGGCAGCGCTAACATCTTAAATAAAATGGAGTTCGGGTCAAGTACTTCGGCTTACCGGTTATAACGGCGTTTCTTTCTTGTAGTTGAACCCAGGGTCTGATCCTTCAATCTGCAGTTTCAGAGCTTGTTTAAGGCTTAATTCAGATTCCCCTAGCGGGTAGTTGTCGAGAACTTCCTGATGTCCCCTGTTGTGCAGAGTTCTGGGTACTGAGACTCTCCCTAAATAGACTTGATTTCCCTGTAGGTGATAGTTAGGGTTGGTCATAATCCCATTTCTCTTTTTCTCAGCACAGCTCTGCTGTTGGATATAATATGGCTCCTGCGACTGGCCAGAGTCCAGAGTATTGGAGCCTCCCAGCACAATCTTGCAATGAGTATCCTTTCCTGCAAAGTTGGACACTTGCTTGTTGACAGCGACTCTTTTATCAAATTGGGTCATCTCGTATTCCAAAACCTGACCGTGTGGAAGGGCGCTGCTGTTTTTAGATTTCTTCTTGTCTCCAGAGCCTTCCTTTCTGGTGCAATAGTTGGTCCCATTCCCACCCTTTCCTCCTTTCGAGGATTTCAGACCTGGTTTCACTTGACTCCAGTCAAATTCACCAGTAGGAGATCCCGGCTGTGGGCCGACGGACTTTGTGGTCGAAGAAGGGGAAACTATAGACTGCCTGCTGCGACTTCGAGGCAGAGAGTGCTGCTGGATTTGCTCTGTGAAGCTAAGTCCGTGGAAACTATCTATGGGCACCGTCTGGGCTGTCGAGGTGGACGAAGTAGTCCTCAGCGACGAGTTCTTTGAGCTTTTCAGGGAATTGTTGGAGAGGGAGGACTTCTGTCTGTCCACTGTGGAGTCTGGAGATTCAGAAGGGGAGCTGAACGCATGAACGGGTCCATTAGATAACCCTCGACCCGATGGTTGAACATCTCCGGCTCCTGTACTGCCAGAACTACTGGATTTGATAGTAAGTGACTGCATCTTTCCTGTAACCGAGAGTGGGGTTTTCTGCTCCATAGTATGTATAGGTGAGGGATTGCAGCCATTCAGACTAGTGGCACCGTATTTTTCTAAAAGTTTGATGATCGTCGAGTGGCCTCCTTTGGCCGCCACCCTCATGGCCGTACGACCAAACTGGTCCGCGTGGTTCGGATCCGCGCCGTGCTCGAGAAGGATCTGTACTACGTCGATGTGACCTTCTTGAGCTGCAATGCCAAGCGCGGTGGCTCCCTGATTGCAAGTGTGATCGACGCGAGTGCCGTTGTCGATCAAAAATTGGACAACTTTTGTGTGACCTTGCCATGCAGCGGACTGAAGAGCGGATCGCTTTTCGTTGTCGCAAGAATTCACATCTGCATGGAAGCTGATCAGCAACCTGACCATTTCCACGTGTCCTTGCCAACAGGAAACATGAAGGGCTGTCCTGCCCTCGGTATCGCTCGCCTCTACGTTCGCTCCGTTTTCTAAAAAATACTCAGCCATTCCGAGCTGATTCTCCAGCGCCAGTATGTATAAGGTCGGGCGGCCGTCGGCGTCTTTGTAGTCTATGTCGGCTCCGTGACTGAGCAAAAGCTCGACGATATCTCTGTGCCCTTCCATAGCTGCGACCCTGAGGGAGTTTCTTCCGTCATACCCTCTCTGATCAATGCAGGACTTGTTCTCGAGAAGGATGTGCACACAGTCATAATGTCCCTCCTGAGCAGCCAGGATCAAGGGTATACGTCCATCGTTATCCACCTCCGAGCATCGAGCACCTTGTTCGATTAGGGCATCGCACACCTGCCTGTGCCCCTCAAACGCTGCCATGTGTAAAGGTGTCCAACCAGCATCATCTCTGTGATTTTCATCGAGGCCTCTGTCCAGCAGAGTTCGGACCACCTCCACGTTCCCTTGAGCAGACGCGATGCTGAGCACAGTCCTTCCTTCGCTATCGATACTGTCGACGGCCGCACCCCAAAAGAGCAACGTATTGACGACAGAAGCATGCCCCATGGATGCTGCAGCGAGCAAAGGTGTTCTTCCGTTATTGTCTGTATGGTCAACGTCTGCCCCTCCTTCTAGAAGCAAATCCACTACGTCCACATGCCCTTCGTAGGCAGCAACCAGAAGAGGAGTCATGCAGTCTTTATCACAGTGGTCCACTTCTGCACCACGGTCAATCAGAAGACTGACCACCGAAGCGTGGCCTTTGCTAGCAGGGACGCAGAGGGCCGCAACAGACAATGCTGTCCTTCCGTCAACATCCTCATGGTTGACCTCAGCACCGTGGTCCAGCAGGTGCTCGACAATCTCTCTGTGTCCCATGTAGGCTGCTGCGATGAGTGCAGTCCTTCCTTCGTTGTCAGCCTTGTTGACTTCTGCTCCATGCTGGAGAAGGTTAAGGACGATATCCTCGTGACCTCCCCATGCTGCAGCCCTCAGGGCAGTTCTGCTGTCAGCGTCTGCACAGTCGACCTTCGCGCCTGCATAGAGGAGTGCCGAGACCACTTCAGAATGACCGCCCCAAGCTGCGGATCTTAAAGCCGTCCACCCGTCATGGTCCGTGTGGTTGATGTTGGCGTCGCAGCCGATCAGGCAGTTAACTACCTTGGTGTGTCCTTGTCTGGCAGCGAGCGTGAGCGGCGTCTGTCCGTGGTTGTCCTCGAGCTCCATGTCGGCACCTCTGGAAATAAGCAGGTTAACTACATCTAGGTTGCCGCTGTACGCCGCGTTAGCCAGGAGAGTTCGTCCGCTGGAATCGCTCTGGTTTACCGAGGCACCGTTATCAAGCAAAGTGCGAATGGAATCCTCTCGCTCCAGCGCTTGCTGAACAATGCACGAAGCATGGTTGTCCTCGTTGCTGATGTGAGCTCCGGCTTTGACCAGAAGCTGCAAGACCTCCTGCTCTTTGGGAATGGATGTAGAAAGAGAGTCTTTTGCAGGTGTGCCATTCCACACCATCCACAGGGCCAAGTGAAAAGGTTCTATCTGCAGGTTGGAGTTGATCAAGTGAAACGCAAACTCTTGCACCTCCAGAGGTTTGAGCTGCTTGGCTCTACAAGTGTAGCTCATCGCCATCATCCGGTGACCTTCAGCGGCGTTGCAAAGGTATTTCTGAGTGCAGTGCTTAACATCAAGAAGCCACTCGGCAAAACTGTAGTGGAAAAGGATCTTGGTACCTCCGAGTCCATCCACAAGCAATTTCGAGAGAATGTCCATCTTTTTCTGAAACTCCTCCATGGTCAGGGTCATGTTTTTAGTCCAGACGGCATGGTACAACTCCTTCACCGTCAAAGGCCTGCACGCGGCAAGAATGACGTTCAGGATGGGTTGCACTTTGGCAAATTGCTTTCTGACGAAAAGTCTTTGGCAGAGCCACAGGTAGAGTCCGTTTAGCGTTCCGGGGATATCGCGGATCTCACGGAGCATGATGAAGTTATCGACCACGCCGTCGAGGACGCGCTCCAGGTACAAGAAACAGCCGCTGCTCTTAATGTGGAGCTGGTTCAGCATTTCTGCTGTCTCCTTGGTCAGGTGTTGCCGTAGTGCCTCCTCCTGGTCTAGCCTGTGCAGGATGTATTGCTGAACATCCTTAACAATGTAAGCCTTGCGCAAGTCATCTAGACTGATTTTGCGGAAACCTGTAAGAGAGGAGAAAGAAAGAAATTGAGTTTCTAAATCAGGGTAAGTATCCTCCGAACAGTTTAACACAGACGTTTTTCAATGACGTTGCGTATTACACAAGATGTTCAGGAGACAGGAGATCTACAGGAGACGAGCATGTTTAAAAAAAAAAAACCTACTGGAATGATCTTGGAAATAAACAAAACATAGTAATCATGCTTGGAAACACCCAAGCAAGTTCATCTGTTCAACAGAACTGACCTATATTATATACTGATCATCGTGTTTTAACTCGAATGCACCCAATGACTCTTCTGACAAGCTGGATTATAACGGTTCCCAGATGTTTACCCATAATAGTCCAACAAATTATGGGACACACACACTCACAAAACACACAAACATGTTCAAACATTACAGCGCTGATAAAAGCAGACCTTCCAGGGCAGACAACACGGTCATGGTCATGTTCAAGATACAAAACACGGTTCCAGTTTGCCCTTAAAGGATGAAAGATCTATTTATAATCACAGGGATAAATGGAATTCTTCTTCTCACATAAAATAAACAGCTCAAGAGCCAGAGCAGTTCCTGTAGCTGAACCGTGAAACATGAAGGAGTCTGAAAAGTTCTTCGATTTACTACACGCACTAAACATGCATTTAGCAATAAAAGCCAAAATCACTATGAACCCTGACGTTTCTTAACCACTATTTCCAGCAACAGAATCGCCATGCTTCAGCAGCTCGTTCCTGATAAGTGCAAAATTCATACTTTTATCTCTGGCCAGGCAAAATGGGAGAACACTTTCCCCGTGGAAGCACATCTCAGCATGTCTGGAAGCCCGAGGGCAATTGAGGCATTTGTGCATGGATTATATTTACTGTTCCCATGGACCAACACTAGCTCAGGCTGGGGAAAAAAATAAATAAGCCATGCATTGCAAACTCCTCCAAAGCTGTGAGCATATTTCTCAGCCCTTGTCCAGATTGAGCTGCTGGGAAAGCAATGAAAGGAATTCTTTGCTTTTAATTAACTGCATGTGTGTGTGAGATAAACTATCAGAACTGTTATATTCTCTGCCAGGAAGCCAGATCTTAAGCTGAGTGTTTTCGACTCGGATCTGACGAATTGTGAGTTTTAAATGTAATCAAGGAAGTACAAACTTAAAATCATGTACCTTGACGTAAATTGTTAAAGCTGTCATAAATATAACAAGACCAACTGTGATCTCACTAACGTATCCCCCCCGCTCTCGCTTATATCAGAATGCAAGCAATCGAAGGAATAGGACGCTCATTATAAATGTTGACTTCAACAAATAATTAACCCTGAAACAACTAAGTAAAGAGCAGTGTCTCTCCCCAGGGATTTCAAATAGCATCCTGGGAAATGGTCATTCTGAAAGAGCATTTTGCTTCTTGAAAGAGCATAAAATCCACCCTAGATGTTTCGTAAATACATTCAGTCGGTAAACAGCAAGTCTGTCGCACATCGACTTCAAAACGGTAGACACGGTATAGAACCCCAAGCTGAAGCTCGGTACCAAATATCAAGCTGTTGTGATTTGTAGTTGCTGAGAAAAATGTTATGAAAAATGTTGTAAATCCATGCTATATGTTTTGTCAATACATTCAGTCGGTAAACAGGAAGTCGATGTGTGACGGGCCTGAAAACGGTATAGAACCCCAAGCTGAAGTTTGGTACCAAGTGGCTATGATTTGTGGTTGCTGAGAGAAAGGGTGTTTCGGACGGACAGAGATAAACCAGTATCCCCCCCCCCCCCTTCGGAGTGGGGGTATAAAAAAGAAGCACTATTCAAACATGCATTGGCAGATTCTCATCTCATTATCTCTAGCCGCTTTATCCTGTTCTACAGGGTCGCAGGCAAGCTGGAGCCTATCCCAGCTGACGAAAGGCGGGGTACACCCTGGACAAGTCACCAGGTCATCACAGGGCTGACACATAGACATAGACAACCATTCACACTCACATTTAGAGTCACCAGTTAACCTAACCTGCATGTCTTTGGACTGTGGGGGAAACCGGAGCACCCGGAGGAAACCCACGCGGACACGGGGAGAACATGCAAACTCCGCACAGAAAGGCCCTCGCCGGCCACGGGGCTCGAACCCGGACCTTCTTGCTGTGAGGCGACAGCGCTACCCACTACACCACCGTGCCACCCTTTGGCAGATTCTGATCGTTTGAAATTTAATATGTGATGGTGGCATGCGAGTTTTGCAGAGTTGCTCTTTATCCTCTCTGAATAACTCGCCTGGCAATATCTCATCACCTGCTGTTGAAAAAAATGCAGACAATAAGTGAAAAATTGGTCGAAGCGGCTAGCTTATTACTAAAACTAATTCTCTTGAAAGGGTTCGGTTTACTGTGTTTTTTTTTGGAGCAATTTTTGAAATGCCTGTTCAACAGAGAAAAGGACTTCGAGCACTTTCAGTTGGACGGGTCATGTTTGCTCTCTTGCTAGCAGTTGTTTTTGTCATTAGATGGGTATTTTCCATGACACGTCCCATCGGACCGTATCCGTTTCCAGTCTCGCTGACCTAGACCTCCACCTCGACCCGAACATACACACTCACAATTCGTGGGACAGAGTGTCTGTGTGTTTGTCTCCAGGAAGAGGAAGAGGCCTTCTAGAGGTAAGAAAAGGAGGTGATGGTTGCTGGCTGACCCGTTCTCTTCACGTTGGCCAGCAGGCTTGTTTGTAACAATTTCCTTGTCTGTATGAAGATGCTGTCTGAATGTTTAGCTTGGAAGTCAGCCATGAGTTACAGGGTTCATCGAGTTGAAGGGAGGATTACAAACTTGGTATAGCTTTCTAGTAAACATTCAAAGCTCCTGAGGCAATAATAATTAATATATACATGACACTGTATGAACTAGCACCGATCTAATGGGACACCGATGTCTCAAGTTTCAACCCGAGACACTTCTGAGGCACAGTGTGTTACGTTCTTCGTGGGCTACCATAAACCAAAGATGCTGACCTACAATTTCCACTTGAGTCATCCACAGCGCCATGGATTACATGAGGCGTCTGAATTGCACTTAAATGCAGCCTGATGCTCGTCACATCCACACCGAACACGTCCAGCCTTTTTTCACTCTGTGCCGTCAAAAGTCTTCAAACCACTGAAGAATTTAATGACATTCGACAGAATAAGTCCAATTGCAATTGCAGTGTCTTGTTTGTTTTTCATCAGCTTTCACAATGTGCAATTCAAGGCGATTTTTTTTTCTATTACATTTTAGAAAGTGCTGGTGTGTTAACGAGTGTGTTTTTTTTTTTTTTTAGAGGTGTGCCTGCCTACAATGAGGTTTCCGAGTGTGTGGATGTCAGAGGTTTTTATTTCTGTTACCTAGCTACCTTGATGAGTGAAGTAACAAACAGCAGACTGGTTATTTTAATCTTTTAATGTAGTCTGGTCGCGATTTGATTTTCAATCACCAAGAGCACAGAGTCTGGGAAACCATCAGCCAAATGACCTTTACAATCACGCGGCAAGACGGAGCATCATTTGCAATCAGAAAACAGCATGTTGGCTCCTGAGTCACAACCGATCGGCGCTATGCGACTGAAATCCAGTTCAACTTTTTTCCCGCAACTGATTTGTTGGGAATCAGGTTCTCGACGCTGGCCATCTTTTGGGGATTCTTCAATGAACATGAACTGCTGAGTTTGTGTTCATTGTGTGTTTGCGTGTCTTTTCGAGACAGTTTCGTGTTCTCCTCCTCCTCAACTCGGTTAACACAGACTTCGGGTTCTTCAAATGGGTGTGTTTCAGCAATAAAGTACTGGGAAACTGAGCTCTAAACCCAACACTCCATATGTTCTAACACACACGTGAAGGGTGAATTACTGAGCTGAGGAATGGAATGAGGTGTGTTCGTGTCGGAAATACTCCACTCCATACTAACATGCTTTACCACCACAGTATAGTCCTGGGTATGACTTTAAAGTACATATCCTGTACCACATTCGTTTTTTTTTATATGAAAGAATGTCTCTTTACACACTCATCCAGAAGGGTAATTTTGCACAAGGCCATCTGTCTACAGCAGAAAAAAATAAAACAACAAAACGCGTCTGGAAAAACCCCAAGGGAGTCTGGAGCCAGATTCGTGACGTTACCTGCGGAAGCGCCAGCAGGCTGCGAGAGTTTGCACGGTTTCAGTGCACAACCTGTGTAGAGCAAGTTTAGCAGCTAGTGATTTTGCATTGAAATATGGAATTGCTGCCTGAGCGCAATGTGGGAAACGATGAGTACTAATCCCATCAAGACTGGTGTTGCTACACCCTCCGACGATACATCTGTTAACCATTTTAATAATTACGTGATAATGTTGAAGAAATTTGCAGAAAACCACCAGGTCGTTTCCTCATAAACAAACCAACGCTGACGTAGGATTCAGAAGGAGGCATCCCGCACGCGACGTCACGAAAAATCAATGTTTACTGGGAAATCCAAATGCCAAGTTTTTTCAGAGGCGGACCAATTCGCCTCAAATGGCTTGATTTCAACTGAATTTTTCTGGTATTGCGCAAGGTAAAAAAAAATTGCACAGAATGCAAAATGTGTCAGATATTTGACCAAAGTTTAATATAAAATAGGAGAATTATATTGATCTTGCTCCTGAATTTACCCGTGATATGCACTTTAAACTGCAATCGGTGGTGAGTTTCAGGTCTGGGAGGACTTGAGTATTGGGGAAAGTGGAGTTGCCCCTTAATCACCATTGCTCCCAGGTCCGCTCTGACCCGGAGTGGTAGCGCCTGCCTGAGTTCCAGCGATAGGTTAAATCGTACATCACCAATAAGGTGCTGGCAGCAGGGCGCTTTTTGGTGCAATATGGCAGATGAACCTAACAGGGTCAATGGCACACAATCAGATGGCATGCGGAAGAGCCACTCAAATGGCCAACGGATAGCATCACTCGGTTAAGTCAGTCATCACTGTGGGGCAACTTCCATACCCGTCAGGTCTGTGGCACTTTTGTGCACCACTTGGCATCAGGTCTGGAGGTCCAGAGAGCCAACACGATGAGGGCATGACATCGTTTGTCTTACCTTCCTGTGCAAGGCGCTTCGCGAGGAGAGGAGAATAATATACGAGAGCTCAAGCGGCAGCCCTGTGATGACCTGGCGACTTGTCCAAGGTGTACCCCGCCTTTCGCCCATAGTCAGCTGGGATAGGCTCCAGCTTGCCTGCGACCCTGTAGAACAGGATAAAGCGGCTAGAGGTAATGAGATGAGATGATTTCAAGCGGCCAGGCATTCCATGGCTATGACGCTCTGGTGCGGGCCTCGCGGCCCATCTGCATTTCTGCGCATCCTAACGAAACAGTCATCGCTAGCGATGGACAGCCGATGACGACGACCACCACAGTGCTGCTGAATTTGAGCATTGGATTTGTCAGAAGGTGTTTGTTCATTTTCTATAACAGCAGCTCTGACAGTAGTTCCGTGATGCACTCGTTTTAACGATATCGTTTCTTGAGTAACGGCTCTTTCAGTGTGACCTGTATGGCAATCTTAGGCTAATCTCATGAATATTTAACAGTTATTCCACGAAATCGAGACATACATGAACTGATAGCTGATGAGACGCGGAGCACCGAGCTGGCTATAAGCCATGTACAATGGCATTGAGTGGAATAACTGTTTTATTCTATCAACGTTCGTTGGATTTCCAGAAACGGAGCATTTTTATTTTTTGCAAATTCGATAAATAAAAAAAAAAAACTTTCTGCAAAAGGTCTGACAAAATTTCCGCTGAGAGTGTAAACAAACCAGCGAAATGACAGTCGCAGTTTGTGGAAAATGCTAGAATAATAATTCTTGAAAAATAAAAAAAGACACATTTTGACCATCAAATACTTCTTTTCCACATTTTGTTGCTTTTTTGTATTTTTGGGGGTTTTGTTTCAGAGTAGAGTTTTTATATTGTCCTCGGTTGCTTCAGCAACATGCTCCACCATTTTGTTTTATTCCACTCAAGGTACATGAGCTGAGAGCCTCGCACTAGAGTAGCCAATCAGAGCTTGCGATTGCTCATATCCAATGAATGTGGATCGAATAAATATTGATACGGTGACGTTTTCCGTCAAGTGACCTTTATGGAAAGACTAAAGGAGTCTCCAGTTTCAGCACATTTTCCACCATGTCCAAAGGCATGAGATTCCATTTCCAGAAAGTCCAGTTTCTTGGTAGCAAGCTGCATTTTCTTGGTCAAATTAACTTAAATGTGAGTGATTCGAGTTGTCGTGCCTGAACTAGCTTGTTTCACGGATGTTCCACAGTGTTAAAAGTAACTAGAAGTGGATAAAAAAAAGTATGCTTCTTGATTGAATTAAAATCTCAATCGTTTCTGTAGTCTTAGAGGAATCAAACACTTGGCTGTTATTGCGTCTCACCGGCCCGTCGTGGATTTTCTTCCTAGAACGGCATGCATCAAGATTTTATTCCTTACATAATAAGAGCGAAGTAAAAACCTTTGTCTTTGGGTTGAGACGTAGTACTACGAGAACGTACGACCTGACTATCTGCAATGCTTTAATGCACAGTTTATCCTCGTGAAAGGTGTGCGTGAGTGGAATCACATTCATTAAAGCGACATGGCTAATCGACTTGTAAGAACTTGACAGCGTGTTAATGACCTGATGAACAGGAAACATGTTATAATGCGAAGCCCAGATGTGCACACAGCGGCTCTTGTAAAATGAAGTCCGCTAAAAATGGCTATAAAAACGGTGTGGAATGAAAGAGTCCTGTTGTGTTCGCGCACCTGAGGACACAGCTGACTAATGCCCTCGAACAGACTGAGACAGGTGAATCCAAAACACAGTGTCTGACTCATATGGTCAGAGACGAGGAGGACAAAGCACGTTTCTTCCCACCATGTTCATCCTCCTCGCATGCTCACCATACTCCTGAATCATCAAACACCACCCACCATCAAACACGGACGATGCGATACTGCAATTATACTCGACTCGCTCCGGGCTTTACATGTGGTGTGGTCCATTCTGAAAACACGAAGCCCACGAAAGGGGATGTTGAAAGGGGAACGCCCACGGCAGCCATCTGTAGGGTCGCTCCAAACTGAGGTGTTGAAAAGCAATTATATCAAAGGGCTCTTCTGAACAAGAGGTTAATAAAGGGACCGAACGATGGACACTCCAACAACATCATCAGCAACAAAAAAACGGTTGTGGTGGCTGGTAAACCGGACTTTGGTGTAGGTCGAGATCAAGTCCAAATCATAATAAGGTCACATTGAGTCATAATAAATCTATCTTTCGGTGCCTTCATGTCTGTGACCATGTGTGGTTGTCCTCCACGGATGTTCACGTAACATGAACGCGTGGGCTACTTGGCAGGGTCATGTGAAATGTACGGAAAAAGGAAAAAAAAAAAGGTTTGTCTTGGGCCTCACTATCGTACAGAGAAAAGGAACAAGTAAATTAAAGGATTGGACGTGATAAAGAGTTGTTTAAACTGTGCTTAGGAACATGAAATTTGTCTTATTAATGGAATGACTATTTCGAGAACTGCTATAACCCTCTTTTTTTTATTTTATATTTGTCTTTTGGGGTCGAAAACGACCATGACTTCAATTTGGTGGGTGGCGATTGTGGGTCCGGAGGTGACCGATGAAACCAGTCTGGGCTTTGAAGGTACGTCCACATGTCGGGCACGCGTGGGTAGGTGTTGTATTAGGGGTGGTGATAGTTCGAGGCTTCCGTGCAGCTCGTTTCTTCTGGGCCTCGGCCACTGGTGAGCTTTGCTCGCCACGCTGGACGATCCTGAGCAAGCAACTCCCAGGAGCCGAGACTGATTTCTAGGGTTTTGAGGGACACTTTGAGATTGTCCTCGAAACGTTTCTTCTGCACCCCAAATGAGCACTTGCCTTGGCACAGCTCTCCATACAACAACAACAACTGTTTGGGAAGTCGACTGTCTGGCATCCTGACAACATGACCGGTCCATCTGGCTTGGGCTTTCTGGGAAGTCCAGCCCATTTTAGGACCTCCGTGTCTGGGATTTTGTCCTGCCACTTGATATGAAAGAGTTTGCTAAATCCTAAGTGATATCTCGCAACATTCATGAAGTGGAAACTAAATTCGTGGATCCGGCCCGTGACTCAGATCCGCTCCAAAATTTACAGAGTTCTTTCTTGCCTCATGCGCCACCATTCCACCAAGTTTCATGGAGATCAGGTTCGTAGGTTCTGCGCAATCCTACTTAAAGTCAGACAAACTGTAACAATAACCTTCAGGGTGGTAAGAGTGGTACGGTATCTCTGCTTCGTGCCAAGCCATTGCACACCACCGTGATTGATTCCTGACTCATAACACACACCAGGTATGAGCTGATATTCCTTCTACATTGTCAGATTGTCAATGGACGTCCTCATAAACAATTCTGAAAAGGTTATAAAAATGGCTGTCAAACTGTCTTGTTAGTAAAGTACCAAAATATTTCGTACTTCAGCCGGTATGTTGAGGCAAACTTAAATATCAATATTTAAAATCATTTCATTTGGACTGTACCGTAGGCGGAGACCTTACTCTGACCTTAATGAAAAAATATCTTGGCTCTTCTATACACACACACACACACACACACACACACACAAAGCGAGCAGCTGCTGTGCTGATTGGAATGAGAGATGGAGTTGTGTGTTCAGCCACACCTGCTGCTGTTTAGGCAAATGGATCCTGAGATCCTGAGCTACACACAGGCACTGTTCAACCCTCACAGTGATCAGATGACAAACTAGAGACAGACGGTGTGTGTGTGTGTGTGTGCCATAAGGGAGCTCAGTCTTGGATGTCAGGGGCGCATTTGGAAGCGGCAGCATCCCAAATGGACCTTGTTTTTCCTCAACAAGCCATCTCAAGGCCATTGGAGCCAGAATGAAAACAGAAACACTATCTCTCTCTCTGTTCCTCCCTGGTCCTTCCTGGCATCTGTTACACATAAATACGCGGACAGAAGAAAAGTCAATGTCCACTCAATGCATTTATTTTATTGATTCCCAAAATTTTGGCCCATCATACTGCTCTAACGAGACTCAAGTCATCCTAATACCTCAGACTTTCTATTCGGAATGAACATCTCCATCATTGAATCCGATGCAATACACATCTTGATGCGTTGCCAGTGTTCTGATACATTCAACATGAACTCCTAACGCAATATTTCACAGTTATTCCACAAAATCGAGTCGTGCATGAGCCGATAGCGAGTCGGCTGTCAGCCATGTACGACAAGATTGAGTGGAATAACTGTTTTATTCCATCCACAATCACTGGATTTTGAGAAAACAGAGCATTGTTTTTTTTGCAAATTTGATCAATAAAAACCTGACGCAAAACGTCCGACAAAATCATTTCTGCTTAGAATGTAAATGAAACCGGTGAAACGACAGCAGCAATTTGTGAAAAATGTGCTAATAATAATCATAATTTTTGGGGGTTTTGTTTTCGAGTAGAGTTTTTATTTTGTCCTCGGGTGGTTCAGCAATACGCACCGCCATTTTGTTTTTCTCGACTCACGGTACACGAGCTGACAGCCTAATAGCAGAGTAGCCAATCAGAGCGTGCGATTGCTCATCTCCAGTGAATGTGGATAGAATAAAATACGATTCACCCCATCATAATGCAGCGTGATCCGACACGATTTGATTCAACATAATATGATGCATTGCAAAAGAATATGGCCGCTCTTCCTCCTCGATGTGACTCGAGGAGAGGGGACTGTTATTTTGAAATCCCATTGGTGCAATGGTAAAGGAGCCACATGGACTTATTTTTAAATCCCACTGGAGCCACGGTGAACAAGCCACCACGACAGCCATGGCTCCAACTCACACATGGCTTGGCCGAGAGACTTGGCAAGGATTGGGCAGTCAATCAATCCATACTTAAAATTATTGGTCACGTTTCTAAATAAATAAATAAATAAATAGAAAAGCACTCGGAGAGCGCAGACCTCCGCCAAGAATCCTTTAAAAAAAATCTGGGATCCAGAAGGTGATCCGGATCACCGCCAAAATTTAATGGATTGTTACTTGTGCCCAGTCACACCTCTGGAAAAAATTTCAGAGCAATCCGTTCATTACTTTTTCCATAATGTTGCTAACAGACAAACAAACAAACAAACAAACAAACAAACAAACAAACAAACAAACGCTACCGAAAACATAACCTCCTTGGCGGAGATAATAATAATAACTAGAATGCATTTCCGGAGAAAATGTGAAAGTGTGCTTGCTCAGGTGCGCCACCATGGCGACCTGGCAAGAGAGGCAACCGCACGCCCACACGACAAGTTTCGTGTCAACACGCGAAAGTTTGGCCAAGACACAAGGTGGATTCTCATACGGAGATGACAGGCTGGCAAGGTTCTTTACAGGGACATCCCAGAGCATCACTAACATGAAAATGTAGATGTAATTCTAAATCCGTAAAGAGATATGACCCAAAACACGGTTTTGCTCATTGTGGCGCCCCCTAGTGGCCAAATGACACCAAATTTGATGAGGGTACATGACCTGGTGCCGAAAGTAATCTCAACAAATATGGCCTTGATACGTCAAAGCATTTGAGATATGAGCCAAAATACATTTTTGCTCATTGTGACGCCCCCTAGTGGCCAAATGATACCAAATTTGACGAGGGTAGTTTGGATGGTGTCCAAAGTCATGCCACTAAATATGGTCTTGATATGTCAAAGCGTTTCCGTGATATGAGCTCACATCCTGTTTGGTGGCTTCGCCATCGATTTTGATTGGCTGCCACGGGCGAACGCTTCGACGTATGAGAGCGAAACGAATATCATTCATTAGGCATAGACTGGAGATCATGTGTGCCAAGTTTCGTGATGATCGGACAAAACATGCAGCCAGGGTCACTCTACCTTCACTTTGGACACAATTCAAAATGGCGGAAAATCTAATGAGGCGGAGAATGACGTCATAGGGAGCGTTGGAATCGTCTAGCTCCAAGGATTCCAACGGCACCAGACTTAAGGATCAAAAGTTACGTGCATGAACGCATGTAAGACTGTGATCAGTTGGTGGCGCTACAGCATGAGACGTACCAACATGAAACTTGAAATCAATCAGGGTCCACTCCTCTAGCAGTGTACCAAGTTTCATGACTTTACACCTTACGGTTTGGCCTACAGAAGGAAAAAGCTGCTTTTTGCGTCGCGCGCCCATTCATTTCAATGGGGAAAAAATGAATCCTTTAAAAAAATCCGGGATCCAGAAGGTGATCCGGATCACCGCCAAAATTTAATGGATTGTTACTTGTGCCCAGTCACACCTCTGGAAAAAATTTCAGAGCAATCCGTTCATTACCTTTTCCGTAATGTTGCTAACAGACAAACCAACAAACAAACAAACCAACGCTACCGAAAACATAACCTCCTTGGCGGAGGTAATAAAGGCGTCAGGCCTTTACGAATAATTATACCTATACACGTATGAATAAATCAGATTTCGTTCAATCGAAGTTCATCCCAAATTGGATCCAGAGCACTTTTGTCATCAGGGCAATCGCATCGTGATTCTTACCATCGCGAGTTTCCACAGTAACTTGCACACGGACTTGTATGGCAGATGCTCCAGCTAATTCGGACCAATAACAACGGATTAAAAATACGTGCTGCTGTTTAACAAAGTCAACCTTTGATATTAACTTTTCCGTTCGGAGACGTCGATTTCAGTCATCGGAGTCTCCGGTATCGCCGATTTGAGGTCATGCTAAAACTAGAGGTTTTCCGCCATGTGAAAGTCTTCAGGACAGACAGCTTTGTTCCTTAATACTGTACTCTCAATTCTAAAATCAATCCTCACACTGTGACCATGGCAACAATTATTAAAACCTAACAAACAAATCTCAGATCGTTTAGCTTTGTCATCACGATGTAATGAAACGAAGCGTTTTAAGTATGTCGAAAATGCAAAAAAGTATTTGAAGGTGATAATTTAAGATAACAAGCTGAATTCAGTCAATCACATTTGAGCATGTCTTTCAATCAAAATGAAAGAGAAAGATGGAGAGAGACTGACTCACTGTACAGTATTGAGATGTTTCTTCTTTTTTTTTTTACTCTTGCTGATGCAAGCACAGTGAAACAGGACAGATTTGCTCACATAACCACAAATTCTGTCAGAAATTCTGTTGCAGAGCAATTTTTCACACATCTCTTTCTCTCTCACACACACACACACACACACACACACACACACACACACACACACACACACACACACACACACACTTCTCTTTCAGTGTCAGCATATTATATTTATTCCATATTCTATAAGTTCTTGTGTATTTAATTCCTTGAAACGTCATTTTCCAAGTCAGTTTTATTCCTGCTGTCAATCAGTCTCCTCGGGGCGGGATCAGCGACGATTGTTGGCTTGTCTACAAGTAAGACCACAGTAATTCCTCTATGGTCAGTCGCAGACATGGAAGAACTGTCCTTCAACCGTAGACCTTCTTCAAAGCGCCAAGATAGTGAGTTGAGTCGAGCTCCAAGCTCTCGGGATAACACTATAAGCCTGTGGGTGCGGTCACGTTAACTAGCTAACGTTCAGTAATATAGCTAGTTAAGCTGGTATAGTGCTATCTATTGTCTTAGTTTAGCCTTGATTGTTTACTCTTGGTTGCAGTGCTTTCCATGGTAGGACCTGGATTACGCAGTGGCCTTTTGTTCAGGGAATATCGAAGGACACATATTGCGTTCTATTTACTTCGGAAGTTAGAGCTGGGAATGACGTCACACCTGAATTGACCGTACTCCAGTACAACAAGTCGGAAAACCGAGATGGGCACCATTTTTAGCCAGTGTTAGCAATACCAGTTGATAATCACGCTTTACATGGTATTTAGGTGTATCCTAGTGTTGTGGTCAAGACCACCTAAACCAAGACAAAGTCAAGACCAAGGCCAAAGTGCATCATCACCAAGACAAGAGCAAGACTTTCAAGGGTTGAGATCAAGTCAAGACCAAAGTGTATCGAGACCAAGACAAGAGCAAGATATTGAGGGGTTGAAATCAAATCAAGACAAAGACCAAAGTGTGTCAAGACCAAGACTTGGACAGATTGAGATCAAGTCAAGACCAAAGTGTGTCGAGACCAAGACAAGACGAACATGTTGAGGGGTTGAAATCAGGTCAAGGCAAAAAACCAAAATGTGTCAAGACCAAAACAAGGCCAAGACTTGGAGGGGTTGAGTTCAAGTCAAGACCAACGCATACTGAGACCAAGACAAGACCAAAATGTTGAGGGGTTGAGATCAAGTCAAGACCAGTACCAGACCAGTGTGTATGAAGAGTTGGGGGAGGGGCGACACCTGTGAACAAAAAGAAAAATTTCAAATTTCCAAGTGACTCACAATCCTGGTTGCATTTGAAGCAGGACAATGTACATCCAATAACAGTAACGATGTTCACAAACAAATCAGCCAATGCACAGGCAATTTAGTGAAATCCCCACGGTTGTGGTCTTGACCGGTCTTGAAATAAAATCTGGAGCCTTCTATATCCGAGACCGACACAAGGCCGAGTAAAAATGCGTCCGATTCCGAGACGAGACCGAGACCTTCAAAAAGTGGTCTTGAGACTGGTCTCAAACCCAAGACTGGTCTCAAGTACGACAACACTAGCGTACACAAACAACGTCGCTCCATGTCCACAGACAGAAGTAGAACAGTACTGTATGTACGACTGATTTAACGAGACAGAAATGCTAATAAACAGTATATTACGACAGCTTTGTATTGTTGATGCGCCGAGCAGCCATCTTGAATTTTGAGGTCAGGGTTGGTGAGGTTCTTCACACTTCCCGAATCAGAAATCTGATCTGTTCCAGTTGAAATTTCCGACTTCCCCGACTTCAAATGGAATGCACCAACAGAGAATACCTCATGGTGTCGATTGGTTAAAAAGGTATGCAGAAGGTCGAACGTTGCGAACAAGACAAAATCGAGCAAAGCAGAAAGAAACGCGACAGATTCATGAGCATAACCTGCCTTTTTTTTTTTTTAAACCAAAAGCCCCACTTGCTTGTTTTGTATTGGCTAAGAAATACCTCTGAGGCTCTGAATGCACAAGTGATTGACAGCAAATGCGACAATAAGCAAAGCCATAAATATTGGCACCTTTGGAAATGCTCGACTTCAAGAAATCATGTCTTACACCAAGACTGCATCATAAGGCTTCTGTCTCATCCCAGAACCAGCATGTATGCTTAATCTCTTCACATGAGCAGAGCGAGAAACTGGAGCACACACTAATTCACGTAAACCTGGCAGTGTGTGGGATTTGCTTCGCAGTGCGAGACAAACACTTTGTTTAATCACTTGTTTTTCCACAGGTTTTGTGCTTGGCTTAAACGCTAAATCCTTTTAATAAAAGCCCTTTGTGCGCGTGCGTGTGTGTGTGTGTGTGTGTGTGTGTGTGTGTGTGTGTGTGCGCAAAATGAACTCTATTTCATATCGAGACAGTTTTATCAGCATGGCCATATGGAGTTTCAGATTTGCCAAATCACACAAGTCAGTCTGTATCATTGTCGATCATGCGTGCGTGTGGATAATACAGTAATCGTGTTCTCTGCCGTTTCCATTCATGTTCAAATTCAGCGGGTGTCTGGACAGCAGGGCGAGCATGCTCGTGTGGGTGTGTGCCAGCAATATGTCTGCAGCTTAACATACACCTGCAAATTTATTCACCTAATGTGAGAGTGTGAGGTAGCTTAAAACATCACCTTCTCCCTGACACACTGGTGTGCTTAATCTCATGCCAATACGCTTTTAGTCCATGCCAGTCACAACTAAAACATATTTGATAACCTGCTATTAAGGACGGGTGCTGGCACGCCCGACATAAGACCACAGGCTCGCACTCGACGACTCCTGCAGCACGACTGAGGCAACACCTCATATACATTTCAGTGATTTTTTTCCAACTAAACCTAATTCCAAAACTGTCTGCCTGTGCAATTTTTTTTCATTAATCCTAAATCTTCCTAAGCTTCTCTTCCCGAGCTAGTCTAATAACATCAGGGCTCAATAGGCGCCTTTGGACCGGAGCAACTTTTTCAAAGTTGGAGGAAGTTCGCCCTTTTTTGGTGTACCCGCACTGCAGGAACTGAGGACGATCATCGTTCTCGGGACAACGTTTTAGCTCCGACTTCAGGGTAGGTACTCTCCAAGCACACGAGGAACCATGAGTGATGCAAGTGGACGCTGATTGGTCGAACACACGAGCCAGTGCAGCACCAACAACCACCATTTTGAAAAATCCGCGTAAAACGAAAGAAAAAAATATGAACAAACGGGCCAATGTTGATGTCCAGGCTTTACTGAGGTCATATGTGATGAAGGAAATACGGCGTGATTTTGATGCATCTAAGCCAAATATAAAACAGAAGGCACTGGTCTAAAGCGGGCCACCTTGCGCAATAAATGCTACAAGCTACGGTATATACAAATGATATCCACCTTAGGAATACGTATCTATTTACCAGAAGGAATCCAAAACGGCGAGGAATTGTCCGAGAAGAAGCGATTTTGGTTGAACTGCTCATTAAGGCTTAATTAGTCCATAACTTCATTAATAATTGTAATTGAGCAAATCTGGGTAGAAGTTATATGCACTCTAGGTACCAGAAAGAATCAAAATCTGTGAAAAAATTGAGGAAGAAGCAGCGATTTGTGTGGAAACTGCTCGTTAGGGCCGAATTACTCCATATCTTCGTTATTAATTGCAATTATGCAAATTTAGGTAGAAGCTATGTATATGCACCCCAGGCAGACCTACCGGTACCTTCCTGCCAAAAAGAATAAAAATCGGTGAAGAATTGAGAGAGAAGAAGCGATTTTAGCTCCCGATCTGACAGAGTGAAGGCCATCATGCGCTTCCTCCGAGACACGGAAAGCGCTATCCGCCCCCTTCTACATCCACGGCCTCACAGAAGCCCATGATTGGCGAGTTTCACTGCGATTGACAGAAGACAGAGTATCCTCCAGGATTCTAATTCGTAACCTTGAATGCTTTTCGACTTAAATCGGTTTGGAGGATATAGAACTTTCACATTATACAGGAAGTCCCTGTCCAAGTTGCTTCTGTCGAAACAACGCATCCAAGCGAGCACGTTAATATAAACCTGTGACAAATCTAACATTTCGCATCCTTCTGTATCTTAGCAACAGTCAGGACTTTTAACAACTAACCAGCATTGAGAAGCCTTCGAAGATGTGTGGTTCGGGATGTTGATGCTGATACGGTGCTGCAAAGACAAGTCGCCCGACCATGACTTATTAACGTACTAGACGTCCGCAGTGCATCATGGGTAATATACACGGTCTTACAGTCACTGAGAATGAGATAATATGCAGTCAAGATCGCACTTTCATATTTAAAAACATTCAAAAT
This sequence comes from Neoarius graeffei, assembly GCF_027579695.1. Lineage (NCBI taxonomy): Eukaryota > Metazoa > Chordata > Actinopteri > Siluriformes > Ariidae > Neoarius > Neoarius graeffei. The sequence goes on from NC_083588.1 coordinate 11,205,305, forward strand.
GAAAAGAATAACCTTTTCTTGTGTGTGTGTGTGTGTGTGTGTGTGTGTATACACACCTCTGTAATTTACCTGGTCATTAGGCGACTCATTTTAAATAACAGTATTTAGTCATTAGTCTTGCACATAAAGCCATGCACAAAGACACACACACACACACAGGCGTCTGTCATCACAGATACATTACAGGGTACAAGTGCATGAGAGATATGAGGGTTGTAATATTCCCTGTCTCTCACTCTCACACGCACACACGTGCATGCACACACGCACGCACACATACACGAGTATGTCGGGTGGGGGACAGAACAGAAGGATTAATAAGAAGGGACAGATAAAGGAAAAAGGCCGAAATGGAAAAACACAGAACAAAGAAAAAGAGAGAAGAAAAAAAGTAAAAAGGAAAGGATGGATGGAGGGATGGAAAAAATAAGTACGTATGGAAGTACATAAAAAAAAGGGACCTAAATCTGTAAGAATGTCTGGAAGTAAACAGGTTAAAACAAGATGAATAATAAGTCGTCACAGAACCAAGTCTGGAATGACGCAAGAAAAAATAAACGATGCAAGAAAGTGAAAAATAAAATTAAAAATATCTAACGAAGCAAAAAATAAGAAGCTAACTATATAAATAAATAAATTCTACAATTCAAGTCAACAAGTAACAGATGAAATCAGGAAATAAATAGGCGAGGAAATGAGTCACAGTGCAATTTAAAATATAACTGAGTAAATATGAAAGTGATGAAGAGAGTGCATAACTAAGTTAATCAACAAGTAACTAGGTAAGCAAGTACATATAAATAAAAAGTATGAAACAAGTAAAAGATTAAATAAGTAAATAACCAAGTAAATAAATATATGAGAAATATTAAAGTATGTACAGAATTAAAAGTACATAAGTAAATGAATAAACAAGTATTGTCAGTAGGTAAATAAATAAGAATGAATGTTGGCAAGTAGGCAAATAAGTAAGTATGAAAATAACTAAGTACACACAGTATGTAAATAAATAAAAAAAAGTCAGTCAAAAAGTAAAAGACTCAATAAGTATTTGAGTAAGTGTGGAAATATGAAAGTAAGCAAAAATAATTAAATACGCTGGTGAATAGATAAGTAAGAATGTAGGCAAGTAAGGAAATCAGTAAGTACAAAGACGACTATATTAATAAATTTTGAAAAGTAAGTAAAGAAGTAAAAGATGAAATACGTATTTAAGTAAGCAGCTAATTAAAGAGCATATTAGTAAGTAAGTAAATAAACAGGTAAAGAGATAAGTAAGCAAATACATATATCAAATTTTGAAAACTAAGTAAAGAAGTAAACTATTAAATATGAATTTAAGTCATAAAATAATGAAGAAAATAAAATGGGAAGTAAGTCAGACAGTAAATAGGTGAGAAATATGAAAATAAGTCAATAATTAAGAGAATTCATAAGTTAATAAACAAGTAAATAGACAAGGAAGCACTTAAATAAATAAAATAAAAAGTCAGCAAGTAAAAGATGAAATAAGTATTGAGGTGTGTAAATTTGAAATGAAGTAAATATGAGTAACCAAGTAAATAAATAGATACGAATGCTGGCAAGGAAGTAAATTAAAAATTTCAAAGAGTAAGTCAAAAGTAAAAGATTCAATCAAAACTTAAGCAAGTCAAAAAAGTAAACAAACATAAGTCAGAGAGTAAATAAACAAGTAAATAAGTGAGAAATACGACACTAAGTAAATAATTTAGAAAATTTATAAATAAGTCGGTCAACAGATAAGAATGAAGGTAAGTAAGTAAGTAAGCACGTTTATAAATAAATGAAAACGTAAACGAGTAAAGGATTAAATAAGGAAGTGTGTAAATCTGAAAATAAGTTAATAATTAAGAAAGTACATCAGTAAGGAAGCAGATCAACAAATAAGTAGGTAAATAGATAAAGAATGTAGGCAAGTAAATAAATAAGTACATCTGGAAAAAAACAAGTCAAGATATAAATAGGTCTTTATGTAAACAGGAAAGCAAGTAAACAAAAGAAGGTACGTACGTCGATAAATAATTAGGTCAGTGAGTAAGAAAGTGTGAGTTGACCCAAAGTGGCCGACCGGTCAGCTCCTGTTGCGCCCAATATGACCTCCTCGAATCGGAATTCAAACTCAAATCCCCAACACTCCGAAAGTTGTAGACGTGCATCAAAAAAATATTTTAAGTGCAAAGAAATCCACCGAACGCCACTTCCTGTAATTATTCCCCAAACGATAACAGAATGAAGTCTGGAAATTAAATGGCGCTCAGAGAAGGAGGAGGATGAGGACAAACACACACACACACACACAATTTCTGACTGTCTGTTCAAATCAACAAATCCAATATACTGTACACACAAATAGATAACCTCGACCTCCCTCTCTGTGACCCATTTGACTTTAGATGGGTTAACAATTACACACACACACACACACACACACACACACACGATGTGAGAAGAGACACTGCAATTATTCACAAAGTGTTTGAGCTGTGGGCTTCAGCACTCTTATAAACGCTAACTGCTGCAGGGGAAATCGCACTTGAGTCACTTCTCTCTTTCTCTCACACACACACACACCCTGAGGCATCTGCTATGGATACCACACTATGTCTGAGCCTTTTACTGTCGATTAGACTGATAACAAAGGGAGAGAGAGAGAGAGAGAGAGAGAGAGAGAGAAAATTCCAAATGCATCTCCAGCTCAATAAACATGTCATGCTTTTTGGTAACGGCTAACCCTCCTTGTCAGAACGCTTTGCTTCCAAATAAAAACAGACATGAAAGAGAACGTGAAAAGAACTTCTCTCTGTGTAACAGGAAATGATCAGTGTTGTTCCTTTCAGCTGTAATTCATTAACGACAGCACTGCTGACTTTTGAGGCCGAGGCGCGTAAAATAAAGTACGAGAAAGTTTGGCAAGCGAGAATGTTAATTCTACGGATTCTGGGCTGTGACAGAAACATTCCGTCATTTATTTATTGATGGTAAAGTCATTATGTTTGATGATTTTTGCGATCTGCTTTGCCTTGTACAGCACACACACATATTCGCATGACTACTGATGTCAGCTCCACCTGGAATCTCAGCTCGAACAGAAACTGCACTGTGTATGCGTGATCACATACCTCTTTGACAGCCACTTAAATTATCACAACACACTCACACACACAAAACTGCATGATATATGCAAGTGTATATGCTTGACAACCAAATAAATTACAGCTAAGGCATTTAACACACACACACACACACACACACACACACACACACACACTTTTAGGCCAGTTTAACCTCGTTTCCGCCTCCATTCACAGTGTATAATCAGCTCGTCGATCAAGCTGTGCGTAGAATCGGTGCTAATTTGAAAGCAGATGGAACAACTCAGTCAACACACACACACACACACACACACACACACACACACACACACACACACACACACACACAGAGTTTAGATCAAAAAAGAGCCCCTGCACTCTAACCATATCAATAGGTTGGAGGTGTGGTCTCTGGGCCTGAGTCCGAGTAAAGGAGGCGAGGCCTTTGTGTCTGTCAGTCCCAGTAAAGGAGGCGTGGTCTTTGTCAGTCCTGGTCAAGGAGGCGTGGCCTTTGTGCCCGTCAGTCCCGGTCAAGGAGGCGTGGCCTTTGTTCCTGTCAATCTTAGTAAAGGAGGCGTGGCCTTTATGCCTGTCAGTCCCAGTAAAGGCGGCGTGGCCTTTATGCCCGTCAGTCCAGGTCAAGGAAGCGTCGTCTTTGTGTCTGTCAATCCCAGTGAAGGAGGCGTGGTCTTTGTTCCTGTCAGTCCCATTAAAGAAGGCGTGGTCTTTGTTCCTGTCAGTCCCAGTAAAGAAGGCATGGCCTTTGTGTCTTTCAGTCCCAGTAAAGAAGGCGTGGCCTTTGTGTCTGTCAGTCCCAGTAAAGGAGGCGTGGCCTTTGTGCCCGTCAGTCCCGGTCAAGGAGGTGTGGCCAGGGGCGTCACTAGACCCAAGACCATACTGGGGCACAAAAGGGGCACAGGAAATGTATGCGAGCGCGCGAAGCGCGCGAGCTAAAAATTTTGCACTATAGTTATATTTATATTTTTTATATAATATATATTACATTTTATGTAATATATATTATATTTTATGTAATATATATTTATATATTGATATTTATATTTAGAAACGGCCTGCTTAAAACTAGTCACTAGAGCTGTAAAACTCAAAATGATTACGAGGACACTGAATCCAGGTCAATCATTTAATAATAACAGTATGAATATTTGCAACATTTGTGATAATAGCAATGTAATACTTATACTGTTGGTAATATTGTAAAAGAACATATTAACATACAATACAACACCGCCGAGTTTTTAAACTCAACCAAGAGTACTTAATGGCCAACAGTATTCACACTTGATACCTTTTAAATCACCAAACATATCTTTGTAAGCACACGCATTTTCAGCATTGAACATCTCTAAACACAATCCAAAAGCCTCTAAAAGCACCACTGTGTGTGTGTGTGTGTGTGTGTGTGTGTGTGTGTGTTACAAAAATGACAGTGGAATTACTGTCTACTAACCTGTAAACAGTTGAAAAACACGGAGAGATGGTTTCCCCTGCTCTGAATTTCATTGCATCTGAGGGCTGCTGGAGTCTGCGGTCCCCATAGCAACCAAGATGTTACTCATGTCACGCGCACACTTTTTTCACATTGCTTAGTGTGCGCGAGGCCAGCCAAAACTACCAATGTAAAAGCATTGTAGATGGTCTTCTTCGCGCATCGGTTAGCCTACCCCACGTTATGAATTAATTAAATTGCAGCTATTCCCAAGTTTAAAATTCAGAGCGTTTCGTCACTGGATTTTTTTTACTGGGGCACTACAGATCTATACTGGGGCACGTGCCCCAGTAAAATACCCCTGGCGACGCCGATGGGTGTGGCCTTTGTGCCTGTCAGTCCCGGTCAAGGAGGCATGGCCTTTGTTCCTGTCAATCTTAGTAAAGGAGGCGTGGCCTTTATGCCTGTCAGTCCCAGTAAAGGCGGCGTGGCCTTTATGCCCGTCAGTCCAGGTCAAGGAAGTGTCGTCTTTGTGTCTGTCAATCCCAGTGAAGGAGGCGTGGTCTTTGTTCCTGTCAGTCCCATTAAAGAAGGCGTGGTCTTTGTGTCTGTCAGTCCCAGCGAAGGAGGCATGGCCTTTGTGCCTGTCAGTCCCAGTAAAGAAGGTGTGGCCTTTGTGTCTGTCAGTCCCAGTAAAGAAGGCGTGGCCTTTGTGTCTGTCAGTCCCAGTAAAGAAGGTGTGGCCTTTGTGTCTGTCAGTCCCAGTAAAGGAGGCGTGGCCTTTGTGCAAGTCAGTCCCGGGCAAGGAAGTGTAGCCTTTGTGTCTTTCAGTCCCAGTGAAGGAGGCGTGGTCTTTGTGTCTGTCAGTCCCAGTAAAGAAGGCGTGGCCTTTGTGCAAGTCAGTCCCGGGCAAGGAAGTGTAGCCTTTGTGTCTTTCAGTCCCAGCGAAGGAGGCATGGCCTTTGTGCCTGTCAGTCCCAGTAAAGGAGGCGTGGCCTTTGTGCAAGTCAGTCCCGGGCAAGGAAGCGTAGCCTTTGTGTCTTTCAGTCCCAGTGAAGGAGGCGTGGTCTTTGTGTCTGTCAGTCCCAGTAAAGAAGGTGTGGCCTTTGTGTCTGTCAGTCCCAGTAAAGGAGGCGTGGCCTTTGTGCAAGTCAGTCCCGGGCAAGGAAGCATAGCCTTTGTGTCTTTCAGTCCCAGTGAAGGAGGCGTGGTCTTTGTGTCTGTCAGTCCCAGTAAAGAAGGTGTGGCCTTTGTGTCTGTCAGTCCCAGTAAAGAAGGCATGGCCTTTGTGTCTGTCAGTCCCAGTAAAGAAGGCGTGGCCTTTGTGTCTGTCAGTCCCAGTGAAGGAGGCATGGCCTTTGTGCCTGTCAGTCCCAGTAAAGGAGGCGTGGCCTTTGTGCAAGTCAGTCCCGGGCAAGGAAGCGTAGCCTTTGTGTCTTTCAGTCCCAGTGAAGGAGGCGTGGTCTTTGTGTCTGTCAGTCCCAGTAAAGAAGATGTGGCCTTTGTGCCTGTCAGTCCCAGTAAAGGAGGCGTGGCCTTTGTGCAAGTCAGTCCCGGGCAAGGAAGCATAGCCTTTGTGTCTTTCAGTCCCAGTGAAGGAGGCATGGCCTTTATGCCCGTCAGTCCCTGTAACGGAGGTGTGGCCTTTGTGTCTGTTTTTGTTATTTTGGTCCCAGACTGTGTGATTATTGAGTTGTGTGCTACTAAGCTTACCTGTAAAAAGCTTGGTGATACTTTTGTTCTGGCGGCGGGCGGAGCAGATGAGGAGGAGCCAGGGTGGGAGGAGTTCATGGTGGGAAGAGAGAAGCTCGCCGATGCTGCGTGGGTTCAAGGGGCCAGAACTCGAGTCCGTTCCGCCCCCTTTCATTCCCTCGTCTATGGAGTCGACGAGCAAAAACAGGGCCTGAGGAGGAGGAGTGCAGCTCAAAAGCGGCAGCAGCACGCACCTGAGAGAGAGCGAGAGAGAGAGAGAGAGAGAGAGAGAGAGAGAGACTGATTCAAACCAGGAAGTCCATCAGAAAAAGAACACTTCCCTGTTCCGTTACTTTATACTGAAGAGGCTTTTTTTTTTTTTGACAGATTAGCGTAGTTAGCATTTCCTCCACTGACGGTGGCACAGTCATGGGCCATCATTTTCTCTGAATGTGAGCACAAATGGAAAACAAATAGCTCACTCCTTACATAACTAGCTATTTGTGAATTTGCCTCAGGGATGAATAAAGCTATTTATCAATCTCCTGCAACATTAACTTGACAGTGTCTTTCATCCCTAATTTTAGAGAACTCTGAGCTTTCCTGAGCATTTCACAGCAAGCTAACACATGTTAGTACTGATATTTACATCACAAGCTATTTGTGAATTTATCCATTTACGGTATCTCACTGCCTCGCGAGCTACTGCAACGATAGCTTCACGGTGTATTTAATAACTTGTTTTAAGGAACTCTTAGCTATATTGAGCATTTCACAGCAAGCTAACAGATGCTAATATTGACATTTACAAAACTAGCCATTTCTGAATTTGCCTCGAAGGTTTAATAAAGCTATCTAGAGAGCTAACTACTGCAATGATAACTTCACAGTGTATTTAAGAAGTTGTTTCAGGGAACTCTTAGCTATATTCAGCATTTCACAGCAAGCTAACACATCCTAGTGTTGATATTTACATACCTAGTTATTTGTGAATTTGTCTCGGAGATGAGTGAAGCTATCTATCCATTTATCTAGCTAGCTAGCTAACCGCAATGATAACTTCACCACAGTGTATTTAATAACTTGTTTTAGGGACCGCTTCGTGATATTGAGCATTTCGCAGCAAGCTAACACATGCTAGTATTGATATTTACATAACTTAGCTATTTGTGAATTTGCCTCTGGGATGAATAAAGCTATCTTGCTAACTACTTATAGCTTCACAATGTATTTCAAAACTTGTTTCAGGAAACTCTTAGCTATATTCAGCATTTCACAGCAAGCTAACACATCCTAGTGTTGATATTTACATAACTAGTTATTTGTGAATTTGTCTCGGAGATGAGTGAAGCTATCTATCCATTTATCTAGCTAGCTAGCAACCGCAATGATACAGTAACTTCACAGTGTATTTAATAACTTGTTTTAGGGACCGCTTTGCGATATTGAGCATTTCACAGCAAGCTAACACATGCCAGTATTGATATTTACATAACTTAGCTATTTGTGAATTTGCCTCTGGGATGAATAAAGCTATCTTGCTAGCTAGCTAACTACTTATAGCTTCACAATGTATTTCAAAACTTGTTTCAGGAAACCCTTAGCTATATTAAGCATTTCACAGCAAGCTAACATGCTAGTACTGATGTTTATATCACTAGTTATTTGTGAATTTGTCTCTGGGATCTATCTATCTATCTATCTATCTATCTATCTATCTATCTATCTATCTATCTATCTATCTATCTATCTATCTACTGCAACAATAACGTCACAGTGTATTTAATAACTCATTTTAGGAAACTCTTAGCAATATTGAGCATTTCACAGCAAGCTAACAAATGCTAGGCTAGTATTGATATTTACATAACTTTTAGCTATTTGTGAATTTGCCTCTGGGATGAATAAAGCTATATTGCTAGCTAGCTACTGCGATAATAACTTGACAGTGTATTTAAGAACTTGTTTCAGGGAACTCTTATACCCTGTCCACACTAGGGATTTTGTACCGAGACGAAACTACTTTCGTACCGCAACACCTGTCCACACTAGCAACTATACCGGTACTGTAGCGGTATAACTGTATCGGTACGAAACCCACAAATGTATGGGTTTCGTACCGGTACAGTATCGGTACTGTAGCGCTTCGCTGTAGTGTGGAAAGATGAAGCGGTTCTGTATCGATACAAATATAATGCGCAAGCGCAATGAACCATTCCTACGTCTTCCGGGTTATTCATACAATACAATACAATACGCACGTGCTTTCCAGCTGTAAATAAAACGTCAAAATGGCTCAAAACGACCATGGAGCTATATGGAGCAAAGAAAAGGGGGAGAAAGGGAGAGGGGGAGGGAGGGGGAAAGAGGGAGGAAGAAAGGAGGAAGAGGGGAAAAGGGAGAGAAAGGGAGGGGAAGAGAAGGAAAGAGGGAGAAAGTGAGGGGGGAGAAAGGGAGATTCGTTTTCGTTTGTTTCTCAACTGCCTCGCGCGTTTTATACGATTCGACTGAATAAATGACCACCAGAAATACAGACTGTACACTGACAACAAAAAGCACACACACGTTGTTTCATCCGCCATATTCTCGGAAGGAAGTTACTCGGTAACCATGGAAACATTTCGCGCACGCACATTTCAACTACCGTGAAAGAAAATCGCAAACATTTCTCGCTAGTGTGGACAGATGCACTAAACTGTACCGGTATACTTTGTATCGATACAGTTATACCACTTTCGTACCGGTATAAGTGTGAACACAGCATTAGCTATACTGAGCATTTCACAGCAAGCTAACACATGCTAGCGTTGATATTTACATCACTAGTTATTTGTGAATTTGTCTCTGGGATAAATAAATCTATTGCAACAACATCTTCACAGTGTATTTAATAACTAATTTTTGGAAATTCTTTGCAATATTGAGCAATTCACAGAAAGCTAACACATGCTAGCACCATTTTTTAACGAGTAAAAATTTGCTTTCATGACATTTTCTCTTCAGGTGAGTATGGCAAGTATTCGGGGAACACCAGAACCAGACGGAACTTGCTTCCCAACATCAAGATTATGTTTTTCAGCCACTGAAAAAAGGGTCTGTATTAAAACATGCGATGAATCATGAGAAAACCAGAAAAAGTTCCAAGAGCTTTTAAGGACATCAGTGGTGCATCCTTCCCAACATTTGGTTTTCGGTTCCTATGTGTCCTTACCTCATCAGCACACTGACTCATTACAGATTGTCTCTTCAGTCACAGAAAATTATCTTCTTCACCACTGAAAATGGATCAAAATGTAATGCTGTTGGTTTCGCAGCACCGTCCCGTAAAACTGGGATCTTTCCTGCTCTTCTGGTTTGTGTCGGTAATTTGAGGACGTTTAACGGTTCACTTTGGGGTGGTAACAGTAGCCCCAATTCATCACACCACCCTGTCTATGATTATTTTCCCATAGCAGCGTGTCTCATCTTGTTTTATTCCTTACATATCCTATAATTCAGTTCTTTGACTTCTCAGAGAGGCAAACCTCTGGCTGAGGAACATGCTTCAACTTCTCTCTCTCCTTCCTATCCTTGGACATATTGATGGATGCGAGATGAATGCTGAATCAGGAGCGTATCTGGGACATGAAGTAATCAGTAACTCACTCTCCTTCCATCCTCAGAGAGACAGTGAGAGATGAATATGCAGACCATCAGTGAACAAAGATGTTTAGAGCACATGTCAGTACCCTGTCCTAGTTTTGCTGATTTACACGCTTCCACAGCATATGCGTCTTGAAATTTTCCGATTTGTACCAGAACACTTGAACCAGTCAGCAGCCAATTTGAACAGACGGATGAAAAGAGACGGAAACTATCTTGAGTTTATAGACCCCTTTCAAATGACGTCACCGCGCCGCGAGATTTTGTTAGGCGCCATATTGGAAGACCAAGTACATGCACTCACAATATAAAACAAAGTACGAGCGAGAGTAAAGTGACACGATGGATGATAATTCTGGTTATGTGAGTACATTACCAGCTGCAGAAAGGGCACGGTATGTGGAGAAACTGGCTGTGATTGATGGGTTTGACCCATATATGATAAGACTCGCGGCAAGGGAGAATGGAAACATAAGGAGGACCGGACACCAATTCTGCCATCTGTTTGCTACCTAGACATTGTAAACTATTTGTTATTTACACCCAGTGCCTACAATCAGTGTTCGAACTATGCCGATATTTTCGGGGGGCCCCTTTTTTTCCCTTGGGGGTGTGTGCGCTTGCCAGGGGCGATTCTAGCATCTGATCTTTGGGGGTGCTTAGCCCCCAGAGCTGACAGCAGGGGTGATTCTAGCATCTAAGCAAACGTAAACGCTATGTTACATTAAATAAAATTGACTAACACACGGTGGTCTAGCACCGTAGCACTTGTACAGCTCTGCACAAAAGTATCTCGATATGGATAATAAATGTCGTTTTTATCATTCTGTTCATAGACCAGGGAACATCAATATTGCATTATGCATATTATTGTGTTGTGTTTAACAATTGTAACTCCAGTCCGTACCTTCACATCTCGCTATGCCAGTAATACTCAGGTGCTACTTCGAGTTCCTCATCGGTGTGGAATCCAGTTAAAAAAACCACCATGTCGTAGCAAGCACTTGCGCGGACAGGCAGCTCAATCAGAGGGGACGCAAGGAGGAGAGGTATTTTACTGGTCATAGAACTATCACGTAACAGGTGAATTCAAGAAAAAACACACACGCCCGCGCACACATTCATTGCGCAGTGCGCAAGGGCACTTATTTCTGAAAATTACGTCCAAAAGCAGTGTTTGAGGATGCTGAGCTAGGGGGTGCTGAGCTCGTTTTTGGGGGTGCTTGAGCACCCCCAAAAATAGGCTAAACACGCCCCTGGTGCTTGCGCTTGTCTCGGAGCGCGGATCTCCAAACACATGAGAAGCCTATCTTACGCACATATCACGCGGACTCCACACCTCCACACACGCATCGCGTCTGAAGTCATAACTCATCAGGGGAAATCGTGTCCGCATTGGCATGTTCAAAAAACAACCTCGCGTCAACAATGATACCACACGCAAGAAAAAAAAAAAAAAAAAACGGTCAGGCTACTCAACAACCAACCTGGCAGCAGCGAGCAAGCCCCAAACCATCCTAAATTATTATTATTATTAAATTGTAGAAGTCTGGGAGGCTTGCTCCTCATACAGTTATCAACTTGGGGCCAATTTAGCATGTTTTAAATCTGAATTTCTTGCGTTTGCTTACCTCAAAGTGTCCGCAGATCATGCACAGACTTATCCATTATATCCACAGTTTTTTGCCAAGTCTCACACATTTCTTTCAAGTCTACTGTTGGGCCAATAAATCATAAATAAAACAGCTCAAATTTGTTTAAGTTGTTTGCCACTCCACTTTATTCTCGTGGGTTCACATACCGCTGCCGTTATTATCCCCTTATCACGAGTTTGTTGGTCTTCCAAAATGGCGCAGGGTCTGTTTACTTCCGGTTTCGGGTGACGTCTGTGAAAGGGGTCTATAGGCTGGATCGAAATCTTCAGGTGTGTATGTGCAATTAAAATCTTTTGCAATTCAGAAGAAAAAAAAAAATTCTGAAAACTCAAAGTGATGAGGGACAAAACAACACTACCCAAAGTGCACAGCCTGTGCAGGAAAAGAAAGATAAAAAGATTTGGTTTATCACCCAAAGAACATCAGACCCACAGTGAAGCATGGTGGTGGCAGCATTATGCTACGGGGATGCTGCTCTTCAGGTGGGACTTGTCAAGATAAATAGAATCATGAACAGTTCCAAATACCAATCTTTTTCTTTTTTTTGGGGGGGGGGGACGGGACTTGCAGACGCGTGTTAGACAGCTGAGGATGAAGAACCATTCTACCTTCGAGCATCACAAGCCAGGTCAAAATCTATTTGTTTTTCACATGAATTTTGATGGTTGCCATATCACATACAAGGTGAAAAAAAACAAACAAAACAAAACAGGGTGTGTATACACTGTACGTCAACAAATAGTGTTGAATCATGTGACTTACAACAATCATGACAAAAAAACCCACCGCCGTTTTACTGCAGCTTGCCGTACTGATAATCCACCCATTTTGGGGGATTTAGTGATGTCCAATTCCTGCCCACCAGACAGCTCTCCTCAGGCTTGTAGAGTCTGAGTTGAGGACTTGGACTCGAGTCCAATTCGTGGCTTGATTTGGACTTGAGCACTGATGACTCTGACTCGTGCATTAACTGCATTCGGACTCGTAAATTGGAGATGAGGACTCTGATTTTTTCTTTATTTTTTGTAACATGCCATAATAATTTGGCAAAAGATATTTATATCGACATGAATTTTGATACTAATTTCGTACAAGAGAACGCACACACACCTGTTCATACGTCATGTTCAGGAACAAACTAACATTAATGGCGCTAAAATGCCTGGAGAGAACGCCCCTAGGATTGTCTGCTTTGCTTCTACGGACTTCTCGTGCTGTGGGAAAAAAAACGCTCTGCTATGTGATGTGTTCCATATGTATAAGAACTATCGAGGAGATGACGGGGACGACCTCGAACTTCAATGGTCATTTGGCAAGACGACACCCAGAGAAGGAAGTGACACGCTATGTTCATTGCTGTGTTGATAGTGGGGCTTGCTGACCGATGAAATAGCTAGTGTTAACCCTCTCTCATGTTATTTAGTCTGCTGATCGTGGGCGGGGCTTGCTGAGCAATGAACAAGCTTTTTATCTGTAGCCTATTAACTAAAACGGGGCAGTCGAGCAGTCATGCTAGTCCAAAACAGTAGCAGAGACGGTTTCACATAAAGGCAGCAACAGCCACCGTCAAATGGTGCGGGTGGAGTCTTGTTCTCGGACTCGACTCGAAATTTTCTTGAAATGCCTTGGACTTGAACACTGGGGAATCGAGACTGGACTTGGACTCGAGGTTTAGTGACTTGACAACAACACTGGCTCTCTCTATCACACAACACCTACACATGTAACACACTCAGAGGAAAGCACAATCCACCCAGTCCTGGATGCATGAGCTCACGGACGCCCATATTTGATTCGTGCCACTTGTGACTGACGGAGGAGATAGGGTATGACACCCCTTCCTCCCTGAGAGTACGGCCAATTTTGCTCTCTTGGATTCTCAGCCACAGATGGGGATTCAATGTTCGGATGGAAACCCTGTATGTTTGAAGATGGCTTCATTTTGTATTTTCTTTTCCTCTCTCTATGTTTATCACAAAATAAACAATGTCATAAACTACCGAGAATTGTGTCTCTTAGGCAACCGGGGAACATTTTTTTCCCCTCAGTCTCTCTGTGTCTCTCTCTAATCTGCAAATAAGCAACAAGCCATTTTGAGAGGTTCATCCTGACCACCTACACCCCAACACACACCCACACGCCGAGTCAACTCAACTGAGAGTCGGTATTGTCAACATTGTCCTGTTTATATGTTTTTGTTTGCACATTTGCTGTTGTTCTGTTGGCTTATGGCTGCTGCGGCAACAGCGTGAAGAAAATAGATGGTCACTGAGAACGAGAGAGAGAAAGATGAATGGAGAAAGATGGCGACACAAGTAAAAAGTGGGATGAGAAAAGGAAAGAACAAAACGGAGAGTGGAAGACAGAAGACGAGAGAGAGAGAGAGAGAGAGAGACAGACATGATGAGCCAAGTTGGGGAACTGAAGTAGGATGAGAGTGAGAAGGAAGAAAGAACGACAGAGCGAGACAGAAAGAGCTTCCTGCATCCTTTCATCCCTCCTTAACCCCACAGCACATGCCTGCCTCCATCATCATTTCTCTTTTCAGCCTCTCCCTCGTTTTCCCTCACCACCAGCTCTAAATGACAGACTGCAGTGTAACGCTGAGGCTGTTCTGATGCTTCCCCAGCGCTCTCTCTCTCTCTCTCTCTCTCTCTCTCTCATTCCTCCTACTCAGTGGAAAAAGCTCCAAAGGCATCGATTACACTTGATCCCCTTCAACTACGTGGCATTCAGAAGCAAACATGACATACGGATATCTCACACACAGAACTGGTTTATACACCTACCTACTTCGTTCACCATGCAAGAACATTACACAACAAATTCAGCACTGGTACTTGGGGACGATACAAAACACGATTCATTGTTTCCACTTCTGAACTGGTTGAACCGTCATGCCAGGGTACCACGAGTACCAAACAGAGACGTTTAAGTGGCGCTAGAAATGGCGCACGTCATCAATCTGTCAAATTCAATCGTCCGAAGTCAGGTATAATCACTTTCCGATTGAATATGCAGTCTTCAACAGTGCCTGATAACATTCTCACCGAGTACAATGGAAGTTCTTTGTGGTTGGCTGCTTTGTCTCGACACATAAAACCAAAATGTCAAGTCGAAGCTCAATCAGACCTCCAAGTTTTTCTACTGTGGCTTCTCTTCTTAGTGTTCATGTTTTTTTTTTATGTTAAAAGCAATTAGAAGAGCAATTCCAGCGTTATGGACGTGACACTTGAACTCAAAATGGCAACAAATGACCCAGTGCATGTTTTATTGTCTCCCAGTATTTAAACAGGTGTTGCATATTTTAAGGCTGTACCATACTGGAGAAGTGATAGAACAAGAACAATTCCCATAGTACATCTAGGGCATGCCAGAAAATGCCAATAAAAGATGCGTTATGGATGTGACAGAAAAAGTATCACTTTTCTTGGGTGACTGTACATTTTTATCAAACTCTGTGAAATCGTAAACCTAATGTTGAAATAGAGATATCCGTTTGATAGAGGGGTCCAAGGTGAATATTAAAAAAATCTTTGTTTAAAATATTTTGTATTTTATGCAGAGTTTCGGAAGGAAAAGTCAGCGTTATGGATGTGACGAAATTCTGTTATGGATGTGACGCGGGGCAATTCCATGTAAATGTCAACCTCACCATGCAAAAATAAAGCAACATGTAATACATCAAAACCACTCCCAGAGATATCACCTAGGCCTGTATTTTACAGATGTGAATAAGTTGAACCAATTTGTCACAAGAATTGTTCCCTTCGCCTTCACTACTTTAGCTAATGACACGAATAACTTTGATCATGTACAATTCTATATTATTGCCACAAGCCACAGAAATGTATGCTAAAATCCACAAAACAGCAAAACAATAGCCATCCTAAATATTATTTAAGAACTTTGATAGTTTTAGCTGATATTTAGAGAGTTTTTCAAAGGGTTATGGTGGTTAAATTGCTGATTTTCTAAACATATGCCATGTCTATTTCAGACATAAAACTGGAAACATTCCTAAAAAAAAAAAACGTAAGTAAAAACAAACAAGGAAGCAAAAATGTCAAATTTTAGCTCTGTCAAAAGGGCAAAAACAATATTAAAAATTGTTAACCCTTTACTGCATCGTGTTGCCATATGGCAACAATTAATTTATCCAAGTTTTCTAAAAGACAGTACCAGAAAACCTATATTGTACTATTTATTTGAGAAAAGGGGGACCTTTCTTTTGCGATGAAACATAAATGCCGGTCGCGTTTCTCTTTTCGGTCATACTCGATGCCGTTCAGGTGACCCAAGAGCTGTCAAAACTGACGTTCAGCATTTAGACACAAGTCCAACAAGAAAAAAAAAAAAAAGATAAAAAAAAAAAAAAACAGTATCTATGGTAAGTAAACATTTTATTATTATTAAAACAAGTTTACAATCCCAATTCCAAAAAATAAAATCAAATCTGGGACACTGTGTAAGCCTCGAAACTTCTGGGTGTCCTAAATTGTTGCCACGCCTCTTTAAAGTTGACCGTGGAAATTGAGAAAGACGACATGCTTCCGTTTCTCGGCTTACAACTTCTCAGCAAGTCGTGTCATCTCGAAACTCAAGTGTATGTCAAGCCAACAAACACCGGCCTCTTCCTACATGACGAAAGTCACGTGGACGACCGCTATAAATGAGGTTGATTTCAAACAATGCTGGACAGAGCCTATCGATGATCATCCTCATGGTCCTATTTTAATGATGAATGTGACCGTTTAAGGAAAGTGTTCCTACGCCGAAAGTACCCACAAAGTACTCTTAACTGACAATACCATCAAAGGATTTGTCGATTTTAAACTTCGTTAACATCCTGGTTCACTGAGGCTACATCCACACGACAACGGCAACGAGATTTAAAAAAAAAAATAATATCGCGTCCACATGGGCAACGGATCAGTGAAATATCAGGTACATATGGCAATGCAACGCTTGCTGAAAATGATGCAATACACATGCCACACCTCTAGGTGCGCTGTAAGACGGTCCCATCGGAGACACCAGAATAATAGAAGAAGTAAGGACGCATGCGCATAAACTATTATGCGCGAGACTTCATATTAGCCACAGTCAGAAAAATCTGTTTGTAAAATTACGCTATAATGACCAAATACAATGAAAAGTATTTTTCCAGTCTCACCTGTGAAAGGTAATCCCATGTGATCTCGTTTGGACGGTAAACCTGTTGGTACAGTTAAACGCAGCACATGAATGAGGCATCTTTATTCTCCGCTTTGCTCCATCCAATATGGCGGCGAGGATGACGTATGATTCTACGCGGAAGGCGGCGTCTTTAATGGTCCGGAATAAATTGAATGCTACACGTTGATGGATTAATTTGTTCTTCTACGCCCTTTTTGAGGAATGTATTGTAGGACTTAAACCAACATCTGAAGAGGTGAGATCGCTCCTTTTTTTCCCCTATTTTTGCTGGCAGGATTGACTCTGCCCTAAGGGCTATTCTCTCTCTCTCTCTCTCTCTCACTTTGCACCATTACACAATAAATATTCACAGTGAAAATATTTTGTAAGCGCATTTCATGAACCAAGTTATAGGATTTGTTGACAACTCGCATCGAGTTCGTTACACTTCTACCCGGCGTGAAGCACATGTGGTTGTGACGTCATCGTAAACAAATCCATTCTACTCATCCAGATGACTTCGCAACGGCGCCGTTGCCAGATCTTTCCACTCTGGAACCCGTTCTCAAAAGATTTCGTTTTGGGGCACCCAAAACGCCGGTGCCGTGTGGACGCCAGGCCGAAACGATAAACAATTTTATCAGATTCACCTGAATCCGTTGCCATGTGGACAGGGCCTGAAAGTTAAAGAACCAGGCAACAACAGAAGAATCACCAGACCATTCAAGGACTAATGTTCAGCTCATGTCATCAGAGGGAGGTTACAGGACTTGGGAAAGAAGATAAATATTAGATTTCAACGGGTATTCGTGAGCCGAAAACTAAACGATGTGCTGAAGCAGCAAGAGGAAAAACCACCGATTAGAAACAGGTGGGAAATAGTTTCAAATGTGACTGTTGTGATGAAAGTTATATTGGTTATACCCATTGACACTTGCATGAGCGGGTTGAAGAGCATAAAGGTGCGTCTTCAAGCATCGGTAAACACTGTAGGATGGCACACGGGATTGCACCTCAATACATTAAGAAGAACTTTGTCGTCTGAAGAAATCGTCAGAGGAAATTGGACTGTTTGTCGTACAAATGCTCGACATTCGAGAAAGAAGGCCAACTCTCAACGTGCAATCGCACTCCTTACAGGACCAAGCTTTTTTGTTTCGCTTTTTGCTAATCTATTTTTATTTGTTTTGACATGGACTTCGCTTACGAACACACTTTCGGAACACGGAATGGTGTTTGAGCGGCACCGAAATGTCGTGCCCTTTCCCTTAATTTTTACTCAATTTAGTTTTTCTAAATCTTCACTTATAAAGACGCTGTGTAAACGGTAAATAAAAACAGAATGCTTTTATTAATTTGCTAATCTTTTTCAGGGAAGGCCTTCCTTCTTTCAGCAAGACAACGCCAAACTGCTTTCTGCACATATTAAAACTGCATGGCTCTGTAGCAAAAGAGTCCAGGTGCTAAACTGGCCTGCCTGCAGTCCAGACCTGTCTCCCATTTGATGCATTATGAAGCGCAAAATACGACAAAGGAGACCCCGAACTGTTGAACAACTGAAATTGTATTATCAGGCAAGAATGGGACAAGATTTCTCTTTCAGAACTCCAGCAATTGGTCTCCTCAGTTCTCAAACGTTTACAGAGTGTTGTTAAAAGTAGAGATGATGCAACACAGTGGTAAACATGGCCCTGTCCCAACTTCTTTGAAACGTGTTGCGGACATGAAATTCAAAATGAGCATGTATTTTTCAAAAAACAATAATGTTTCTCAGTTTCAATATCTGACACGTTGTCTTTGTGCTATTTTCAATGAAATATCAGGGTTCCATGAGTTGCAAATTATTGTGTTCTGTTTTTATTTACAGTTTAGACAGCGTCCTAACTTTTTAGGAATTGTGGTTGTAGATGGAACGAGTCATTTGTAAAATGTAATTGTTGCCATATGGCAACGACATGCAGAGATTATGGACAGGACTGTGAAAAAGTCTTCGGCCCATGTAAAGAAATGCTGTGGACCAAAAATAGCTTAAAAATAATGAAATGAAATGTTCAACATGGAAAAAAAAAAACCGAACTACGAACAGGAAGCCATAATAAATGGAACAAAGTCGATATTTGGTCTGAGATGACGCTTTGCTTTAAAAAATAAAAATAGTCGTCTCAGGTACAATGTGTGCAGTTTTATGCGGAAATGAGCTGTAGGTTTTACTGAGCATCTTCCAGAACCAGCCACAGTTCTTCCAGACACTTTGACTGTCACACTCGCGTCTTCATTTTGCACCAAAACCCAGCAGCCTTCATTATGTTTTCTTTTTTAATCTGAAAAGTGCTCTCTTATGGAATATGCTGCTCAGATCCAAATATATTTTTTCTGTAAAATTTAATTTTGTGCTGGAAAACAAACATCTAGAACTCTAAAATGTTTTTGCCTCAGACTTTTGCACGGTACTATAAATCACTGAACTGTCCATTCAACACATTGGCATGTAATAGGCTGATATCAAACTAGGATCATCGAAGACAATATTTCCAACTTTTGATAATATTTTGAAGTAAAAAAAGAAAAAACAAAAAAACCTTTGAATTATCTTTGCATTTGTAAGATAAGCATTTTGCCGACTTATAAGACATTGCAAATAAACTCTCAAATTACCACATTATTATTCCCACCACCACACAAATTTTGGTTGGATTTATATTATTTTAGCCGTATAAATATTTGGTGATGAATTTCTTTGAATAATAAGATTTTTAAGGAAAAAAAGTTAATTAAGTTAAAAGTTTCAGGATAAATTAGATTCGACATCACTTTCCACCACTGCACACTGTTGCCATATGGCAACAATTTATAAACTACCTCCCATTAATTTTTAAAAAAAACCTCCCCCCCCCCCCCCCCCCCAATTTTTCCTTTATTTAAGCCATATTAAGGAAGAAAAATACATTTTTAATGTATCGGTAATAATTAATCCAGTAGAGGATTTTACAAACTCAGTAAATAATCAATGAATTGATTTTGTGTCAGTCATATTTCACGTGAAAGATTCCTCGTTTGAAATGATTTCTGGGCCGACTCGTGATGAAGTGAGGGACGGAACGCAATGTGTGGTGTTCGAAGAAAATAATCAATGACAAACGAAGGTGATGCTTCCAGAAATTGATTCATTTCCAATAACTGCACGTCATGAGACCGAACTTCACCATATCAACTCATGTCTAATCTGTTTATTCAGGACATCCACTATAGACCCTTTTCAGTCACGTGACCTTCGTAAATGCGACCGCCATTTTGGACATGTAGTGGACTTCGGCTCGAATCGGTTTGAATGCGAGGAAGGCGACAAACATAAAAGAAAAAGGAGCGAGATGCAGAAAACTGAAAACTGTATTTACTAGTTTACTGTAATTATGATCTGGCAGCTATTTACACCGGATCCAGTGTAAATAGCTGCCGGAGCCAACGTCCGAGCTTGCCGGAGCGCGCTCCGGCCGGCCGCGAGCTAGCGCGCTCCGGAACCTCGGACGTTGGCTCCAGCAGCTATTTACACTGGATCCGGTGTAAATAGCTGCCAGATCATAATTACAGTAAACTAGAATGGAATGTTAACAGCAATGTAATGCCTTTTCTGGCTAATTTTATTCGTCTTACCTCCAACAAAGTGGTCACTACTCAAGCGTTGGTATGCCGCTATCCATCTTCTCCGTCGGTCAGCATCTACCGGGATCCGATAAAATGATAACCCTTGCCTTGTTTGTTGATGGTTACTACATCCAGGTGCACAACAATATAGTGGCATGATGGAAGTCTTGCTGAAAATAAACACTTTCTTTGCTGCCGTTCCTCAATGTTGGCTGTGGTAAACTACTGGTAGTACATGTCCAAAATGGCGGCCGCGTTTGTTGTGACGTCACGTGAAAAGGGTCCATACAAGTCCCCATAATAAAGTGGCTCGCTGGCCATTTTATTAGGAACACCAATCACCAACCTGCTGTTTGATGCAGTTCTCGACAGCAGGACAACGCATCAAGTCATGCAGATACAAATCAAGAGCTTCGGTTCATGCTCACAATGTTCAAACATCAGAACGGGAAGATTTGTGATCTCACAGTGAAGTGTGACTTTCTTTCACTGTGGCATGGGTGTTGGTTTGAGCCAGATGGACTGGGGTTTTCACACACAACAGGCTCAAGAGTTTATACAGACAGAATGGTGCGAAAAACAAAAAACATTATCAAGTGAGTGAGTGAGGGAGCGAGCGACAGTTCTGTGGGTGGAAACAAACACCTTGTTGATCAGAGAGGTCAGAGGAGAAAGGGCCAAACTGGTACGAGCTTTTTTGCCAGGAAGGATACAGAAACTCGGAGCAACTCTTTACAACCGTGGTGAGCAGAAAAGCAGCTCAGCACGCAACAGAAAACAGAAGACCGCATTGGGTTCCAGTCCTGCCAGCCAAGAACAGGAATCTTTAGCCCTATTCGCACAGGATAAGTATTACCTATGGACCTCTGGTAATTCGCAATTACCCCCGCACCTCTGTGTTATTGTGTGGCGCATTCGGACGGGATAAGCAAAAGTCTGTAATTCACTGAATTACTGTAGATTGTGAGTGCCACCCTCTTCTCAACAGGTATTGGTGCTAGCATGTTGGTGGTTTGGGGCTTAATGTGTGGGCGCAGGTGGTCACACAGCTTCTCAAAGGCCTCTTTGGGCATTCGGAAGTTTTGGTACCAGTCTTTCTCCCGAAAGTTCTCCAGCACCTCCACTTCCCAGAAGGACAGGCCTCTCTCCCTGGGTCTTCTATCAGGGTACCAGATATCAGCTATAAACAAGGTTGGGTAGGTGGTTAGAATAAAGGCGCGTTTGGCAACAATCAATACAGTTGTAGCATGTTGGAAGTGCCAACATATTACTGTAGTACATTAATGGTGCATTAATAAGGTAGGATGAAAACACAGTAGGCATAAGAATAGCACTGTATCCAAATTAAGAGAGGGGAAACGCATATGATAGGGATGCAGTATGTTTGCTCCACGCTCTCAAAATGAGAAGGCGGGGTCACTGCAAATGAAAACAGTCTCGAGATGACAATGTAAGTGAACAGGCAGTTTATGGCGCTGTTTACACATAGCCGGGTATTTTGCTAAACGAACATTTGTCTTCCCTCCGTTAACCAAAATATCTTCGTATTGCTGTGTCATGGGGGTTAGCGTGGCTCCTTACCATATGCTGCCACACAAGCCATCCAGTTGAAGATTCTTCGTGCTTTCTTCTTGGAGTTCTTCTTGGAACTGTTTCTGCTTATCTGGTTCAAATACGGGATAGGCCTACTACCACTTGCCCCTGAAATGCTGTTTATCAAAATTTTGCCCGTATCCTCCATTATTCACTCCAGAAAAGTACAAGAGACGCGTGTTTAATAATTACAAACACAGACATGCGCATTCACACGGGACTTGTATTACCACTGGACGTCTGTGTTTTGCCGAAACACAGTAGGTAATTCACGGCGGAATTATTACTTGGCAAATTACGGACATGGCGCATTCGCACGGGACTAAGAACTCAGACATTCTCTGCAATTATTCCGAATTACCAGAGGTCCACAGGTAATACTTATCCCGTGCGAATAGGGCTTTAGAATCAACAACAAGTTCCTAGTAAAGTGGCCGGTGAGCGGACATTGCTCCTCTAGAAGCAATCACATATGACGACAAGCGCACGAATATAAACCTGCAATTTGTATTTATAGAGATCTTGCAGTCACGTGACCGGAAAGTACACAACCCCCATCTTGTCGGTCAAAAACACCGTTGAATACTGCTGCAGAATGGACAATTTCAACTGACGGACTACACGGCTCATTTTTCTAATGAACAGATAAC
Organism: Neoarius graeffei; assembly: GCF_027579695.1. NCBI lineage: Eukaryota > Metazoa > Chordata > Actinopteri > Siluriformes > Ariidae > Neoarius > Neoarius graeffei. Next base: position 11,227,920 of record NC_083588.1, read on the forward strand.
TAGATATATGTCTAAAATAAACGAGCTACAGATTTGTGACCCTTATGGCTTTCCGGACGGAGTTTTCACGACCGGATTTTGAACTGCCAGCGGAATACCCGGACGTGTATGATTACCTCATTAACTTTCCCTCGCTGTTCAGTGGTGAAGCACTGCGTGCTTATAAATCTCTGGAAAGTTTTCTTTACAGAAATTCAGGATTTGTCAGCGACTCAGATGTGGCATCTTGTAAACAAGAAAATGATCCTCACTGGATGGGTAAGTCACTTAAGTATTGAGTATAGCACTGACCAGCCGATTATAGAATAGAACAAGGTAATTCCAAATCGTCCGTCTTGTTTACATGGATCTGGTGTTGGAGAGATAGAGGCTTGGCAGTGGAGATTTGAGTGGCTGTTTTCTGAGCTTAGTCAACAGGCCGGCTCTGCAGCCTCGCTTTTGCTTCGGCTCCCGGCGCCGCCTCCTTCGCTTTGCTTCCGATAACAATCCACGGAGAATGTTTTTTTTTTTTTCTCGTCCGGAATGTTGTGCATGCAATGGAAATCGCTACAAACCGTCATTTTCTGCTGGAAACCAATGTCCAGTAAGTCCATACGGTTGTAGTGGATATTGAAGTCCGGTACAGACGAACAACACGCAAAAATACACACAAAAAACATAAAAAACGTGCACAGGTAGGGAGAGCTTGTAGCCGCAGCCGTTGTAGTAGAATTGTATATAGTAGGGTTTTCCAGAAGAAAAGGTAGAAGTAAAAGCAGAAGTAGTAATTCAACAGTGTCTTGATGTCAAAGGAAAAACCAGACAGAGGTTCTCGTCGATCGGACGACAATCCTTGCGCGTGAACACGGCCTGCTGAGGGAAGTCGGCGATGACGGGCGCCGTATTTGGACAGAAACGCACACATTTGCTGCGCAGATGCTTCTAAACACCTCTCTGCTCATTAGTTATTCAGGCATGTCAGTAAGACACAATCTCGTGTGTGCGCGCGAGAGAGAGAGAGAGAGAGACTGTGTGTGAAACAACGCTCAATGCAGTAACAGTGTGAAGCCAAACATTAACACAGCAGACTAAACACTTTGAGACAGCTCGCCAACGAATCAAAACAAAGGCCTGCCGCTGTTTTTGAAAACACAGCCGAGACTTTGAACACGTGCTTATTTGTTAAGTTAACACACGCAGAAAGTGCAAATAAAACATTACAAACCTACGCAGTGGACTTTGAAGATGCTCACAGCCGGTGTTTATAGCGTCCCTTTAAACCGACGTGTTGACAGACTGTTACTGCTGAAGGGGTCGACTGTGAGACGCATCTCTCTCGCAGGCCTCGTTTTCCTTACCAGTCAACCGTGTTAACGTCAATTTAGATGGAGCTAAAAGCTGAAAAGTGTGTCGACTCGTGTCGTACATTGATATTGATATTTGTTAGCTAACCCCAAACACGAGCATTATGTTTTGCTTTTGCATAACAAAAGCAAAAACTGCCAATTGTTGTTCTTTAACTTATTCCTTTTTACGTAATTAAAATGACTAGTTCACGTCGATTTTGTTTTCTTACTAATAATATGAATAAGCTGGAAAAAATCTCAGGGAAAGTATTCCGTTACAAGAGAAAACACTGTTGTGTTTACGTTGCTATTTTACGTCGCATTTGACGATCCTCTTAAATCATAAACCGAATTTTACATGTTTATAGTGTTATATTTGTAATGCGCTTGAAAGTGATGTCATGGCAACCCTTGCTATTGAAGAACAACAACAACAACACCTTTAGTTAAACCACTGCTACCCCTTTTCCACCAAATCAGTTCCAGGGCTGGTTCGGGGCCGGTGCTGGTTCACAACTCGTTCAACTTGCGAGCCAGCTGAGAACCAGTTTGCTTTTCCATAGCTCGCGGTGCTAAGGGAAGCCACATCACTACGTCGCTGTATACATCAGTTACGTCGTTGTATACGTCAGTTACGTCGTTACGTTTGCATAAACCTTGGCGCGAATATTGAAGCAAAAACAACACGGAAGAAGCAGCAACAACAACAATAATAATAATAATGGATGACTTCACGTTTGTACAGCTGCTGCTTCTCGTCACTTAAAAATGGCGATCTTTCGCAGTCTTGTTATTGTTGTTGGTCTTAACAACTCCGCCCCCCCGCTGACATAAGCGGTTCTTTCCTCTGGCCCAGCAGAGAGTTGGTGCTAGCCTAGAACCGGTTTTTCTGGCCCCAGAGCCAGTTCTTTGTCAGTGGAAACAGAAAACCCGGTTCCAAACTAAGCACTGGCCCCGAACCAGCCCTGGAACTGCTTTGGTGGAAAAGGGGCATGCTTCGTGTTCATGAGTGGAGGGAAAGTAGGGGTGGGGTCAAATCTTATTAAGCTCCACCTACGTAACTGAGAAACTAAATCTTGGCAAGTTTTGGATCAGACGCATCAATTTAGAAACAAATTACGGTAACTTTACACCTTCAAACCAATCAGTCACAAGTATTTTCTGGAGCTGTTGTGTCATACTTAATATTGTGGTTTGTTTTATTCGTCATAAAATGCTCTTGCTGGCAAAATTTTTATATATCGTCAGCATCAAAGTAATTCGGAGTTGTAGCAAAATTCGACCAATGCCGTAAACAGTGCTGGGAAATATGAAGCTAGGTACTGTATAATATCAATGTTTAAAAGAACATTTACAAACGCTAACAAATTGTGTACTGAAAATATAACGCTGTAATTACCTCGCCCGGCACGGAGTCCACCAGGGGGCGAGGTATTGTTTTCGGTGGGGTTTCTTTGTTTTTTTTTTTGTTTTGTTCGCAACATCACGGGAAAACGGCTGGACCAATCGTCATGAACCTTTCAAGAGAGATGAGCATTGGTCTCAATTGGTTTCAGAACTTCCAACATTTTGAGGGTCATCGGGTCAAGATCAAGGTCACCAGAAAGGTCAAAATCTTTTTTTTGTTTCACGATATCTTCCTTCATATTCACTTCAAACCAATTCCAAAATGTTCATCTTTCAATTCTGCTTCCATTGATATGCTACACGATGGGGTATCTCTCATCGTTTTCTTTCAAACTTTCATTTGTCTGTCTGTCTGTCTGTCTGTTAACAATCTAGCGTCTAGACGGTTGCACCGATTGACTTCAAATTTTCAGGGTAGGTGGGCAATTGTCTGTAGATTACCTGATTAAAATTGGGGGGGGTAATCGGGTCAAGGTGAAGGTTAAGGTGACTGGAAAGGTCAACCTTTTGGTCAAAATAACATCTTTTCCATTATAACTCAAAAACGGTTGCCGATAGACAGATCTTTACTATTACGAGCATACAGGAACTCCCATATGGCCTTTCATTTGGCACCATGATCTTTGACCTTGAGTGACCGTGAAAGGTCAAATTCAAGGTCATGTATTTTCAGAGGGCTGTAACTTGAAAACGGTTGATGGTAGACAGAAGTTTACCGTCATCAACTTATAGGAAGTGCCATCTGGGCTTTCATTTGGCACCATGGCCTTTGACCGTGAATGAATTTGAAATGTCAAACTCAAGGTCATGGATTTTCATCGGACTATAACCTGACAGCTGATGACTGGGAAAATATTACCATTATCAACATATAGGTATAAAATAAGTGCGAGGTTTGTTTTGCCTGGCAACACTTGTTTATTACTACATTTAACAATTTTCACCAAAGGCAAAGTGAATATCAGCGATTAGTATAAATACGCAAGCGATTATAGGAAATTCTGCGTGCTGATTGGTCGAAAGATTTGGATTATTCCTTCATCATCACCTGCAATGACTCAGCAAAATGGTGGCTAATTTCTTTGTCCCTGTAAGTGAAGAATAATTTGAAATTATGAAAGAAAACGCTGTTCCTCAAAGCATTAAAGATGCTCCAAAGTTTGGTCTAAAACAGTGTTTCTCAAACTTTTTCAGACCAAGGACCACTTTGTCCCAAAAAAAAATTTCAGGGACCACCTGTCAACCCCCCCCCACACACACAGACCATACAGAGTAGGGCTGGGTATCACCAGATACCTCACGATACGATACTATGGCGATATTTTGCCCACGATAACGATAATATCACGGTACAGCGATTCTGCGATAATCGATATATTGCAAGAAATTTCAACCACATCACAATATCTGTGTCACTGAAGAAAATCAGAATTTATTGACCACTGTAAAATTACATTTCACATACATAACTACACACTCTTGCCAGACATATATTTGTCTCTATTCCACTGCTGGCAAAACCAAGAGTTGCTTCACTACAACATACAGAAAATTCCCATTTCTGTGCTAGTATTCTCAACTTTTCTGTAAGCATGGACACATCAGTGCTGCTTAACAAGCAGAATCAAATTGTTTTATGAAAACTTAAAACTTGCACTGCAGACTGCACATACATTTCAGTGCTAACACTAATATCAATTTGTTCTTTGTAAACTTGAGAACATATACCTGAGAACATTTAACTTGTGCTTATTTTGCAGGAACAACACACTGTCTGAAACACATTGAAAAGTGCAGTGTGCAGCTTAGTCTCCTACTGCGCATGCGCGAAGCCTACTGCGCATGCGCAGAACACATGGATTAGCAAGTTCTCATACAGACCGGTTTATTATTCAAAACAAGGCATTACAAATTATTTGACTCGGCCAAAGACTCGACCAATACGCACAAAACATAAAAATCGGCAAATGCGTGAAATACTCACCGATTTTCTATCAGCCCAGCTGATCGGTAGGACAAAACTACTGTTGAATTTTCCTACCCTCCTGGATTTCGCGCATGCGCAGTAGGCTTGGTAGGACAAATCCAAGAGGTAGGATAACTTTACAGAACACCGGCTCACTGTTTTTTTCTCCTTTCCTTTGGAATCCAAAGTGCCTCCAAACATCTGCCTTAAAGTTCGGCGGCATCTCTAGGTTTACGTTAACAGCCATGCTCGCTTGTTTTTTTTCCTCACTGCAACCGCCGGGAAAAAAGAGAAGACGAAGAGTGCCTTGCAGTGAGGGAGCGGCACAGCAACACCTCGCGGAGCGGAGGTGCGGAAGTCGTACTGGATTTACAACCCGTCTGAAACATGATTTATTATTTGAAAAAAATCAATATTCAAATTTTGAGTATCGATATTGAATCAGAAGACAAAGTATCGCGATATATCGCCGTATCGATATTTCTGCACACCCCTAATACAGAGATGTGTACTATTAGGTGTTTTTAATTGAAAAAATTATGGTTAACTAAATACATTAAAGGCCTATCCATTCCATATCCTCCGTGGTTTTTAAAGGCAAAAGTATTTGTTGTTTCACTTTGAGTAAATTACGAGCTAGTTAGGATTAGCCTATTATAATGTTCAGAATTTTCGTTTGCTTGTTTTCAGGTCTGCCTGCCTGTTTGCCTGTGAGGCAGAGATTTGTGAGGTGACGGTTGCCTAGAGACGAGAGGCGGAATAAGAGCACGTGCACACTACAAGTTTTATGTGGTGCAAATTCAGATGCAGAACGCTTTTTAAATAATAATAACGATGAAATTACAGGCCCGTTTCATGGCCGTTAAAAACAAGATTGGATAAATTTAACTTTCTAATAAATGTTACAAAGCATACGCTAGCTTATCTTGAAAACGCTGACTACATTTGTAGATCACCTCGCGGACCACTTGAGGTCTCTCACTTGAGGACCACACTTTGCGAAACACTGGTCTAAAACTATTCAAAGGTAAGGTGGAACTGTGATTTATTTTATCGATTTCAAAACAAAGTATTTCATGTGAGTCAGCATTTGAAATAAATGATTTTTTTTCATTTGATTTTTTCCAAATAAATCACCCGCGTATTTACACTAAAACAACTGTCCACTTCAGACTCCACTTCGTCTCGGTTATTATTTAAATAATATTGGCTGGTGTTGAGTGGTATATCAGATATATTCCATTCAGCTACTCTGATATTGAACGAGTCGAAGACAAGTAGCTGAATGGAATATATCTGATATACCTCGAGAAAAAAGCAAACCAATATTATTATTATTATTATTAATAAAACACACACTCTTCATATCAGCATTCTCAAAAGCCAACACTAGCTTACCCGCGACCCGGTACTGTTAGCACAACAGTCCAGTTAGCTTCCACCGGGCATAGTAGTATCGTTAGTGAAGGCCGACACTAGCTTACCCGCGACTTGGTGCTGTGCACGAGGCAGTTCAGTTTGCTTCCAGGCAGCGTAGCAGTAGCGTTCATGAAGGCTGACGCTAGCTTACCCGTGACTCGGTCCTGTTAGCGTGGCAGTCCAGTTAGCTCCCACCTGGTGAAGCAGTAATGTTAGTGAAGGCCAACACTAGCTTACCTACAACTTGGTGCTGTTAGTGTGGCAGTTCAGTTAGCTTCCAGCCGGCATAGCAGTAGCGTCAGCGAAGGCTGACGCTAGCTTACCCGCGACCCAGTGTTGTTAGTGCAGCAGTCCAGTTAGCTTCCACCGGGCATTGTAGTAGCATTAGTGAAGGCCGACGCTAGCTTACCTGCGACTTGGTGCAGTTAGCATGGCAATTTAGTTCACTTCCAGCCAGCGTAGTAGTAGTGTTAGCGAAGGCCAATGCTAGCTTACCCGTGACTCGGTTCTGTTAGCACGGCAGTCCAATTACCTTCCGGCCGGTGTAGCCGTAGTGAAGGCCAATGCTAGCGCAGTCAAGTCGAGTATTATTATTATTATTTTCCCTGTGTAATTTACTTAGTTACTTTTAAAATCAACATCGACAGCTACACACAACGGCGCGACCTGGCAGCCAAAATTCTCTCAAAATCCTCTCAAAATCTTCCACTTTTAACGAAGCAAACCTGGCGGCCATGTCCATTTACAAATTGTCACAGTCGCTCGCGAACGCGGAAGTTTTACGTCTCCGAAGCGTGATGTCGTGTTGTCTTAACAACATACAAATTGTCACAATATCGCACGCTCATTCTCCATTGGGTAGAGTGGCGTAATACATGGAGGATAAGCGATATGATAACAATATCGCATGCCATCAATAAACCCGCTAGAAGGGAACAGAACACGTTTTTATTCCATGGAACAAGTAGCCTGGATGTCTAATAATCACCGATATTCACTGAACCTGAGGCGTAGAATTGTTTTCGTATTCATACACAAGTGATTCATATTTTATTTCAAACTTTTAAAGCGGCATGTAAATGTAAAAAAAAAAGGTGCAGCGCAGACTTGTCTCACTTATCTACGCTGACTCACATATTATACTTTGTTTTGAAAAAGATAAAATAAAATCACAATTCCACCTTACCTTTGAATAGCTTTCGAACAAACTTCGGAGCATCTTTCGTGCTTTCCGGAACAGCATTTTCTTTCAGAACTTGTAATTCTTCCTCACTTATGGTGACGAAGCGATTCGCCGCCATTTTGCCGAGTCATTGGAGGCGATTATTGAGAAACGGTCAGAATCTCTCGACCAATCAGTGCGTGTGATTTTCTGTCACCGCCTACGCATTTATGTAAATTCGTATAATGATCTGAATTGATTCAATTTATTTGCTTCGACTTTAAAGGAACAGTCCACTGTACTTCCATAATGAAATATGCTCTTATCTGAATTGAGACGAGCTGCTCCGTACCTGTCCGAGCTTTGCGCGACCTCCCAGTCAGTCAGACGCAGTCAGACGCGCTGTCACTCCTGTTAGCAATGTAGCTAGGCTCAGCATGGCCAATGGTATTTTTTGGGGCTGTAGTTAGATGCGACCAAACTCTTCCGCGTTTTTCCTGTTTACATAGGTTTATATGACCAGTGACATGAAACAAGTTCAGTTACACAAATTGAAACGTAGCGATTTTCTATGCTATGGAAAGTGCGCACTATAATGACAGGCGTACTAACACCTTCTGCGCGCTTCGACAGCGCATTGATATCTGAGATCCGTATCAATGCGCTGCCGAAGCGCGCAGAAGGTGTTAGTACGCCTGTCATTATAGTGCGCACTTTCCATAGCATAGAAAATCGCTACGTTTCAATTTGTGTAACTGAACTTGTTTCATGTCACTGGTCATATAAACCTATGTAAACAGGAAAAACGCGGAAGAGTTTGGTCGCATCTAACTACAGCCCCAAAAAATACCATTGGCCATACTGAGCCTAGCTACATTGCTAACAGGAGTGACGGCGCGTCTGACTGCGTCTGACTGACTGGGAGGTCGCGCAAAGCTCGGAGAGGTACGGAGCAGCTCGTCTCAATTCAGATAAGAGCATATTTCATTATGGAAGTCCGGTGGACTGTTCCTTTAACGAAAAGGATTTTCGAAACTATTGTTACAACTGTTTTTCCCCTCCCCCCAAAAAATGACTATTTTGCTGGCAGTTTCATGAGTAATTCATGAGTAACTATTTCTCATTAAAAAAAAAAAAGTCTTCAAGTATTCCGAGATGACAATTTTGTCATATCATCTGCTCCTCGGACCAAACTGTTTTCCTTAGCTAATTAGTAGCTAAAACAAGTTTTAATCTTATTATAAGAGTCCCTCCGGGTCAGATTTGATCGAGTTTGGTCTTTTTTTCCAAAACATTCTGAAATAATTGAGAATCTTTTGCTTGGAGAGTTTGTGATTTCCTCAGACAGCTGGAGATGTTTAAACAGCGCGAGGTGAACGCTGCTCGTGTTGGGATGAACTGTACCAGCTGGCAGATGGTTTTATCAGGAGCTGTTTGGTTCAAGGACAGAAGTGCAGACAGCACGTCTACCAAATCTCTCACTCTTTCTCTCTCTCAGCCCAAATACCAGTAACCCCAATCACAGCGGGGTCAAAAACTCGGAGTCCACGACCAAGAACGAGTTCAACTTCAGCCGTAATAATACGCCGATCCTTAAATTCTGACAAGATTTCATTTTCACATGAGGATTATAATATCGTTATAACGTCTGATTCATTTTTATCAATTGTTGGAGCACGAGCTACACTACCGTTCAAAAGTTTGGGGTCACTTTGAAATGTCCTTATTTATTTTTGAAAGAAAAGCACTGTTCTTTTCAATGAAGATCACTTTAAACTAATCAGAAATCCACTCTATACATTGCTAATGTGGTAAATGACTATTCTAGCTGCAAATGCCTGGTTTTCGGTGCAACATCTCCATAGGTGTATAGAGGCCCATTTCCAGCAACTATGACTACGTTCAGACTGCACCCTGAAAGGACCCATATCCGATTTTTTTGCCCCTATGCGACCTGTATCTGATTTGTTATTGACAATCTGAACGACACAGATCCGATTTTTTCACATGCGACCCAGGCCGCTTGGATATGTGGTCCTAATTCCGATGCATATCCGATATTTTCACATGCGACTGCAGTCTGACCGGACAGGTCGCATTCATGCGACCTACACGTCATCAACAAGAGACAAACGTCACTATTCTGCGTTGGCTAATCCCGCCTCTTTGGTGGAAAACAACAACATTTGTACAGTTTTCAGAATTTAAATAGACTTTTATAGAATTGATCAAGCTAATGGTGGATTTGGGAGGGACCTGGATGTTAAACCATCCTGTATTACAGGATTGTTCTGGAAATTTCCAGTAATTTGACACCTTCGGTCTCATTAGTCTGCTGCCCACATTAATCAGATTATTGTGCGAGTTCCGCCGCCGCCACAAAAACCACATCGCCAGGTCTCGCCTCATCTCCATGCTTTACTTGCAAACTTGAAGAGTGCGCTTTTTTTTTGTTTACGTATTACGTAGATGTGCTTATTACGTGTCAATTTGCGCATGCGGGACACTTTTGGGTCGTTTTCTGTTCATATTGGAGATCGCATACAAGTCTCATATAACTGGTAATGTGAACGGCCTAACAAAAAAATCGGATTTCACAACAAATCGGATATAGGTCGTTTCAGGTTGCAGTCTGAACGTAGTGTATCACTCCAGTGTTCTAATGGTACAATGTGTTTGCTCATTGCCTCAGAAGGCTAATGGATGATTAGAAAACCCTTGTACAATCATGTTAGCACAGCTGAAAACAGTTGAGCTCTTTAGAGAAGCTATAAAACTGACCTTCCTTTGAGCAGATTGAGTTTCTGGAGCATCACATTTGTGGGGTCGATTAAATGCTCAAAATGGCCAGAAAAATGTCTCGACTATATTTTCTATTCATTTTACAACTTATGGTGGTAAATAAAAGTGTGACTTTTCATGGAAAACACAAAATTGTCTGGGTGACCCCAAACTTTTGAACGGTCGTGTACGTCTACATGGACCTTAATAATCGGATTCAGGCTCGATAGGAATGAAATACCTCATTCGGATTGAGGATTTAAATCGGCTGAAAAGAGGTTCGATAGGAAAATATTCGCCATGTAAACGCTCGATCGGATCGACACCTGAACATCATTTTGACGTTTTCGGATGAGAAAAACATCGCGGCATGACGTCTATCTTTATAGAGCAGAGCACTGCAGCTTTGTGGGATGGTTCGGACGTCAGAAATTTAATTCCATTTATCTGATCGTTTTCTATTTCGCAAATCGGAACGAATGTAAAATTTGTACGCGTGTAAACTTGGCTCCTGTAATACCGTATTTTTCGGACTATAAGTCGCACTTTTTTTCATGGTTCGGCTGGCCATGCAACTTATACTCCGGTGCGACGTATATATGTTTTTTTTTTTTTTTTTCACCGCGGAATAACTGGAGCTGATGCTGAGTCTGACGACAGCCACGCAGAAGAAGAGGAAACGGCGCTTCATCTGCCGCTGGAGGCAGAGTTGTTCAGAAGCGACACCGAGGATGAGGAATTCAGTGGATTTGCTGATTTGGAGTGAAATCATCAGCTTGATAAACTTGATTGACCTGTGTTTTATTATTAATGATAGGGCTATAGTTATTTAAATAAGTTATGTAGTGATTTTAGGCAGTGCTTAATTTGTGAAGTGGGAGGTCCCAGAACGCAGGAGGAGGGTGGGTCCGGCGACTCAAAAAAAAAAAAAAAAAAAGGCGGGGGATGGTTTACTATAACTTTACGCACATGCGCTTATTGTGTGTGTAAAATAATAATAATAATAATAATAATAATAATAATATCAGACATTATGATCTTAGAAAACGCTTTAGTGACAAACAGTTACAGACAGTAATATGTCGTGATATTATATTATAAAATATTAATTTTTATTAGTCTATATATTAAATTATATATTACATTTATCTTCTAAAATAACAGACTGTACTCATCACAACCGGTTTATTTCACCATTGGAGATCAGATCACACAAGACATGAGTTAAATGACTCATTTTAAGGATTTAAGTAGGGGATTTAAAAGCGGTTGTTGTTTTTTTTTCACTAGACGGTTGTTTTTACTACCGTACCTGTCTTTGGAGATGATATACCTATAGCCTACTTGACCTCTGATTTGATGAAATAAAATTCGATAAAAATGAAGAATGACACTCCTCGATGATGACTACAGCTTTAATAACACAGATGAAAGAGCCATGGGGCGATAATAAGCCCTACCGGTCAAAATAATCTAAAAGCAAACTGATTAATGCATCAGTAATAGGCTACTAATATTAGTTATAATAATAATATAGGCTATTAGTAATAACGATAGTGATAGTATTAAAGATAGTAGTAGATATTTAAAATAATCAGACTAGGCTACTTACAGGGCAAAGGGCGCGTTATCACTGCTCAGCTGTTCGTTTATTAAATAAACAATGCAGTCGCGCAGTAACCACGCGCCGCTTATCAGATACAATCACACATTCTATGGATAGAATAACCCTTCAAAAAAGTGCGACTTGGGGGCGTCGTGGCTCAGGTGGTTAAGGCGCCATACCATGAATGCGGGCGACCCGGGTTCGATTCCGGCCCGAGGTCATTTCCCGATCCCTTCCCGTCTCTCTCTCTCCCGCTCATTTCCTGTCTCTGCACTGTCCTATCCAATAAAGGTGCAAAAAGCCCAAAAAAATATCTTTAAAAAAAAAAAAAAAAAAAAGTGCGACGTATAGTCCGGAAAATACGGTATTTCATTCCGACGTGACCAGCTGACACCACGAGCACAGTGTTCACAAATATAAACAAAAAAATATATATATATATCGAGGATGTTACACGGTTGCGTGAAGATATGAAGTTGAACAGATTCACGAGTGACTGAAGCGAACGAGTGATGTATTTTTCAACATGAGAAAATAAGCTTCATATCTTCCCGCCACCATGTAATGTTCTTTATATTATACGGACACATCCATTCAAAAACAATAATAAATACGCAAGTTAATCAAAAGTTAATCTAGTCAGCAGGAAAACACTGAGTGACATCATCAGAGTGAAATATCGACTCGTTCAGTTTCATGCTAGCTGAATGGAATATATCTGACATACCACTCAACGCCAGCCAGTATTATTTAAATATGTGACTCAGAGCCGCGATATATTTCGTCTGAAAAATGCGAGTTTTTCAATACGGGAAGATAAACTTCATATCTTCAAGCCAACTTGTGGTTTTCTTTTAATTATATTGACACAAACAAAAAAGTACCCAAATTTATAAAAACAGTTTATCGATTTCCTCACGAGTGACATCGAGAGATTTATGTCATGGTTCTGGTTTTCCATGTCCCGAATGGAGCTCGTATGAAAACTCCAAGTGGCGTATTTCCCAGGAAAACACTCGTGTCCATATATTTAAATGATATTGGCTGGTGTTGAGCGGTATATCAGATCTATTCCATTCAGCTAGCATGATACTGAACAAGTTGATGACGAGTGGCTGAATGGAATATATCTGATATACCATGAAAAAAGCCAGCCACTATTCTTCTTCTTCTTATTATTATTATTATTATCATCCATACACATTCCTTTCGGGTGTTCAATGCGTCTCTCTCTTTCAAAATTCTCTCAAAATCTTCCGTATTGAATGAAGCAAACCTGGCGGCCAGGCTTGTTTACAAATTGTCACAGTCGCTCGCTCACACGGAAGTTTTACATCTCCAACATGTATGGAATCAATTTTGTGCCAAAATGTTCATACAATACCGGACTTTCGTCTAAACGGGGGAACAGGGGCGCTGCGCCCTCTTACTCTCGGCGTGCGCCCCCTTACCGACTCCGTGAAAACATCCCAGCAACACTACGTGACAATGTGTCTGATCATCAAATATGTTATAATTGCTCCAAAAATATTCCAATCATAGTAGATACACCGCCAGACGGTGCAAAAACAATCCGAATTGGCGTTTTCCAGACTGAGGCGCCATGTTGTTTAGTTGTTTACTTGTTGCGGCTGCTCTCGCAAGATTTGACATGGGTTACATACAAGGTCGGCTGACTTGTAGAGCAAGATTTCTCGAGACTGAATGACCTTTCACCCACCGGCGCGGGAGCTTTTGACAGAAGTAGTTCGCGAGTTGTTTTTGTTGACACTTGGGCATTTAAAGATGTCGTCCCGCGGCACGAAGCAGAAGAAAGCCAAAGACTGTCCGGGGCAGAAGAAGATTACTTCTTTCTTTTTCAATGTTGACAGACAATTTGTTACAATTTCCCTCTCAGATAGCCTCAGAATCTCCCATTGGAGCATTTTTCAAAGGCTTTGCACGGCGGGGGGGGACAACCGGCACCATCTCCCCCCCGCTTCGCTCCCTCGCCATGGTGAGCGCCCTCATACTAAATTTTTCTAGAAAAAACCCTGCAATACGTTTAAAATATCAAACAAAAATGATAAATCAAAATTTAAAAAAAAATTTAAAAAAGTCAATTTTTTTTAGACTGGCAAACAAATTATTCGTGTAATCGTGCAAAATATATCAGTCTATTACTCTTCAGAAACCTTTTATTTTTGTTCCGCGTCTTTCTCGGTTTTGTTTGACGTAATTTATTTTGGTTGCGATTCCAGCTTACTCGTTTGCGCTCCCTGACTTTTTGCTTGCGGTTTTGGCACAAACTTCACGTGTGGGTGGGCTGTCCAGGAATCCATTCCCATTGGCTAACTTGTGTTTGACTGACAGCTCCGCTCAGCGATTCCCCCGGAGGCTGTTGCAGCCATTCCCTACTCGGATTCTGGCGGACTGTTTGACGAGTGACCGATCCATCGACGGTAAACTAGACAGGGGCACTCTAACGAGTGCAAACCCCGCCTTTTCCCTATTAAAATACATTGGGCGAAAATTTCGAAGTTCTGCCATGACCTTGACCTTTGACCTTCAAAATTTAATGGTTTCCTTCCTGGGTGATTGGCAACACATGTACAAAATTTGGTCCAAATCGATCCATTGGTTCTTGAGATATCTTGCAGACACACAGACAGACAGACAGACAGACAGACAGACAGATACACACACACACAGACTGACGCAGGTGAAAATAATAACCCCTCCGACTACTGTCGGCGGGGTTAACAAGGATCGAGTGGACTTCAGTGGCGACTACGATATTGAATTAATTCAACAAAGTGTAAGTGCGGGACAAATGTGTTGTATGTGTTGCAGTAGTGCACAAGTCCACTCGATCCATGTTTACCATCAATGGATCGGTCACTCGTCAAACAGTCCGCCAGAATCCGAGTAGGAAATGGCCGCAACAGCCTCCGGGGGAATGGCTGAGCGTAGCTATCAGTCAAACACAAGTTAGCCAATGGGAATGCATTCCTGGACAGCCCACCCACACGTGAAGTTTGTGCCAAAACTGCAAGCAAAAAGTCAGGGAGCGCAAACGAGAAAGCTGGAATTGCAACCAAAATAAACTACGTCAAACAAAACCGAGAAAGATGCGGAACAAAAATAAAAGGTTTCTGAAGAGTAATAGACTGATATTTTGCACGATTACACGAATTTGTTTGCTAGTCTAAAAAAAAATTGACTTTTTTAATTTTTTTTTTTTGAATTTTGATTTATCGTTTTTGTTTGATATTTCAAAAGTATTGTATGAACATTTTGGCACAAAATTGATTCCATAAACATGTGACGTCATGTCTTGACGATCATGCGATATCGTAAACCATATTCAATGCTCATTCTCCATTGGGTCGAGTGACATAATACACATAGGATAAGCGAGATGCTAACAATACTGTATGCTATCAAACAGGCCTGGAATTTCGTCATTTTAGGGGCAAGACCTTTTGTGCTGTCAATTTTTTGAGGGCACGAAGGCCAAAAGCCAGGGCACCAAGGCCATAAAATAAAACAATGCTTTTAAGTTCACGTCGATAATGAATTTAATTTAAGGACTAACGACTCTCCTGAGGAAGATTGGAGTCTCAGTCGAAACCATCAAGCAGGTATTAAGAAACGTCTCCTACACTATTATGCCTGAAGATAAGAAAACATTGAACACATCTAAACTTACCAATCCATCACTCACTTCAAAAATTGTAAAAATCTTATTAAACCTATATCCTCCCATAATTTTTGTTCAATTGACACCGAATGTGCAAGAGCATCTTCAGACTGTACTACTACGCAGATTTTTGATTAATCAAAATTGAGCCTGGAGTCCATCAAAATGTTTGACTGTAAATGGAACATATACTAGCACGCAGGCTACTGATTAACCCATAAGAGCCCAGACCGATTTCTCAATCAAGGAAAATTATTCATCTCATTCATCTCATTATCTCTAGCCACTTTATCCTGTTCTACAGGGTCGCAGGCAAGCTGGAGCCTATCCCAGCTGACTACGGGCGAAAGGCGGGGTACACCCTGGACAAGTCACCAGGTCATCACAGGGCCGACACATATGCCACTTTTCCACTACCAACGCGGCTGAGTTGGGCTGAGTGGGGCTGTTGGAGTTGCATTTCGACTACAACCGCGCTGAACCGTGCTGGCTGGAAGTGGGTGGACACATTGGGTGGAGTTAGCGAAAGTGGGTGGACGTCACGTGATGTCGTTAGGCGGCGCAAACAGTGACATCAGTGACCTTTTAAGCGGTAGTCTCACGACCCGGATAGTAAACAATAAACATGGAGGACATGGAGTCGTTAGTGTTGCTGGTCTTGGTGCTGTGGCTTGTTGTCACCGACAACGCCAACAAATACTGGCAAGAGCGTATAGATGAGGCGAGGCGCATAAGGCTTCATAATTCTCGTAATTCGTAATTCTTCTTCTTCCGGGTTTACGGTGTTTACAGATCCCAGCGTGCTCGCGGGGCGTGTGTGGGCATGTGAGGACACGCCTCCTCACCAATCAGTGCACAGGGGAGTGTCTCCTCACGCCCCTAACCCCACTCGGCTCGGTTTGGCTCGCTTCAGCCCCACTCCAAAACGGTGCGAGTTTTGGGTGCTAAGTAAGGCTGAAGCGAGCTGAGTCGTGCTGCTCTGGGGTAGTCGAAACGCGAGCCGTGTCGGGCTGAAGTGAGCTGAAAAAGGGTAGTGGAAAAGGGCCAATAGACACAGACAACCATTCACACTCACACCTACGATCAATTATGGCTACGTTTACATTAGACCGTATCTGTCTCGTTTTCTTCGCGGATGCACTGTCCGTTTACATTAAACCGCCTGGAAACGCCGGGAAACGGGAATCCGCCAGGGTCCACGTATTCAATCCAGATCGTGTCTGGTCCGGTGCTGTGTAAACATTCAGAATACGCGGATACGCTGTGCTGAGCTCTAGCTGGCGTCGTCATTGGACAACGTCACTGTGACATCCACCTTCCTGATTCGCTGGCGTTGGTCATGTGACGCGACTGCTGAAAAACGGCGCGGACTTCCGCCTTGTATCACCTTTCATTAAAGAGTATAAAAGTATGAAAATACTGCAAATACTGATGCAAATACTGCCCATTGTGTAGTTATGATTGTCTTTAGGCTTGCCATCCTTCCACTTGCAAGTGGTAAGTGATATGCGCTGGGATCACACACACAGCGGCTCAGTCCCGAATCACTGCTCGTGCACTTCACTCGCGCGCTCTGTGAGCTGCACAAGGCCAGAGTGCGCACCCTCCAGAGGGCACTCGCTGTTCAGGGCGGAGTGATTTGGAGCGCAGGATGCCTGCGGAGCCGAGCGTATCCGTGTATTGGTATTGCTGTGTGCACGCAAATCGTGTATTGGTGTTGCTGTGTGCATGCTAATCGTTTTAAAAACGTTAATCTGATGATCCGCTGATACAGTCTAATGTAAACATGGGCTTAGAGTCACCAGTTAACCTAACCTGCATGTCTTTGGACTGTGGGGGAAACCGGATCACCCGGAGGAAACCCACGCGGACACGGGGAGAACATGCAAACTCCGCACAGAAAGGCCCTCGCCGGCCACGGGGCTCGAACCCGGACCTTCTTGCTGTGAGGCGACAGCGCTAACCACTACACCACCATGCCGCCCAGGAAAATTATTGAGGAAATAAAATGAACTAAACAGACGACAAAGAAAACATTTCTGACCTTTTATTTTTTAAAACAGCACTTTCATGCCTCAAGATCTGAAATATTAAATTGCAAATTCGCAGAACACTGCAACACTATTACACTGTCAACCCGAAAGTTCATTCTGTGCAAACAGTTTGAGTAAATAACACTTTTAAAGATTAGTTTTATTGGATTACTGAAACAGTACGAGTATATGAAGAGTATACACGGATTAAAGCAAAAATTATTTGACTGAAAATTTACGGGGGGGGGGGGGGGGGGGGGGGTTATGGGTGGATTTCGATGAAATTCTGAGAATGGTTAACTTAGAACTGATAACTTTATTATCAATTAATTAATGGATTAATATATTCAATTTATTGCACTCTCTTTCCATTGCTTCCGTATATTATTTTTTTGTGGCAAACCACACAAATGCAAGCGCCTGGAATGTAGTTTTTTGCACCATGAACTAAATGGCTTTCCGTTTTCACCTATTTCATACAGCCAAGCCCACCTCCACTTGTTTTAACACCTTTATCGATGGCAGACACATCAGTGCCTTCTTTCATGTAAAGCGCATCCATGCTGCCGAAACCGAAAGCAGAATGACATGCTCCTCTATGCTCGACGTCAATATAGAAAAAAGTTTGGATCTTCGCTTAAATTAAAATTATAATTTGACCTTACTTTGTGTTGAATACGACTTCAAAAACAATTCAAGATTTTATTAAGAGAAATACTGTGGCCAACACGAGTGTTAAGTTACTTAAAAGATCGCGTGAAGTTGGCTGCTATCTACTTTGCGTTCGTTCTCATTTCCCTCCATCATTTCATAGGCCAGAAACAGATGTTTTGACGTAATTTAACTTATGGCCCTTTTCCACTACCCTTTTTCAGCTCGCTTCAGCTCACTTCAGCCCGACACGGCTCGCGTTTCGACTACCAAAAACCAGCACGACTCAGCTCGCTTCAGCCCTGCTTAGCCCCTAAAACTCGCACGGTTTTGGAGTGGGGCTGAAGCGAGCCAAACCGTGCCGAGTGGGGCTGGGGCGTGAGCAGACACTCCCCTGTGCACTGATTGGTGAGGAGGAGTGTCCTCACATGCCCACACACGCCCCGCGAGCGCGCTGGGATCTGTAAACACCGCAAACCCGGAAGGAGAAGAATTACGAATTACGAGAATTTCTGAAGCCTTATGCGCCTCGCCTCATCTATACGCTCTTGCCAGTATCTGTCCGCGTTGTCGGTGACAACAAGCCAGAGCACCAAGACCAGCAACACTAACGACTCCATGTCCTCCATGTTTATTGTTTACTATTCGGGTCGTGAGACTACCGCTTAAAAGCTCACTGATGTCACTGTTTGCGCCGCTTAACGACATCACCTGACGTCCACCCACTTTCGCTAACTCCACCCAATGTGTCCACCCACTTCCAGCCAGCACGGTTCAGCGCGGTTGTAGTCGAAATGCAACTCCAACAGCCCCGCTCAGCTCGACTCAGCCCCGCTCAGCTCGACTCAGCCCAACTCAGCACGGCACGGCTCAGCCCAACTCAGCCGCGTTTGTAGTGGAAAAGCGGCATTAGTAGGCTATGATTATTATTTAACCGTAGTCTTCTAGACATTTTGACTGTTTGGGGCATTGAACGCTGGTGTATGATTTTCAGGGAATAAAGTTTAGCGCATGTCTGAGCATCATTGCGCTCGCAGCCTCCAACTCCTCAAACGTCCTTTAAATTGTGATATAACGTCGGCTATAAGGCACAGTTCTAACATACCTTACACATTGGCCTAACGAAAATAATAATTGTTGGGGCGTCTGCTGATTTGTTAGCTATAAATTTAGGTCTAATTACTTCTGACAGTCTGCAAGCATTGCACCGTCGGGTCTTCAAGTCTGGCTGAAGCAGAGGAGCGGGCTTTCCGGGGTTTATTTTTTCGTTTTTTTTTTAACATGCTCTATTTCTATATGTCCAGGTTCGAACTAAGTAATTTTGGCAAGATTTAATTTAATACAAAACAGAAATGGTCAGACACAAGCACGCCGAGCACATGGGAATGTATTTTGCCAATTTTGACAGCGCATGTTTTTTTTAACGCCGCGCCGTAGACAGCGAACGTTTAAACATGATCAAACATAGGAAATGAACGACACAAAGCATGGCTCAAAAACAAAAAAGTTAAATAAATCCTGCTGATAGTTGATGGTGTTGCAACACATCAGTGTTATAACCCAATCTCTACCCAACCACCCGTCATTTTAATTCTCCTCGGATCAGCGCCGACCTCACATTTGGCCTTGGGAGAGTTCAGTTGACGGAAATCCGTCACACGACGGAAAACTTTAATCCATGAGTATATGAGACAGTCATTGGGTGTACTCATTTTTATATTTTTAGCATAATTATTACTGGGGGGTAAATGAATAAAAGTAAAGACGCCAAAAACAATGAGATAAAATCTCTTGCGATGGTGATCTCGTCAAGATGGCAGCAGTTACACTTCGGTTAAACAGCAAAAAGAAACGTACAATACTAGTAACAAAACAATGCTAACTGCATAGATTAAAAAAGTGGCTATGAACAGACAACAGCACATATCGCGTATCATATTACGGCAGGAACATCTATGACCTTACGCTTAAAGCTGGACAAAGGAAAAACTTAACAGCAAGCTAATTAGCATTTGTTAGCGGCTACAGTCGGTACTCGGCACGTTAAAAGTGGGTCAACGTTGTAGCGACACAACGTTACTCTACAAGCAATGCTTATTTAACGGTAACAAAACTTAAGCCCTATATGTTGAAATTCCTATCTTATTCGTTCGTTAATTTATCACACAGTCTTACCTCAGTCAACTTCTTCCCTCCTGTGAAAATTCAACGTCTCAGACGCGGACACAAGTGGGCGGGGGATGCGTTTGATTAAGTCTCCTGGTTGGCTGGTGATAGATTGGTGTCATTATAGCACGTCGGAGCGGTTCATGCCAGGCTCGAGTCCGATCCACCACTGATGAGTTGCCCAATAAGAATCCAGAATGTCATCGAAAGACGTATTTTTTTTCTCAATAGACGCAGGTGATGTTAAAGCCTATTGGCAGTCACGAGGCAGACTACAAAACCGCAAAACCGCAGGGCATCAAGGCCACTGTGGCCTTACGGCAGTTATTTTTTTCCAAGGGCACAAGGTCAAATTGAGAGGGCACGAGGGCCATAGCCCTTGTGAAATTTCTGCCCTGCTATCAAACCAAATGAACGAAACCCGCTAGAATGGAATATAACACATATACGTTATTTACCAGCTGGGAGGTCCGTATCGTGAAATACCGTGACCGAGGTCTTGAAAGGCCGAGGTCAGTATTCAAGACCGAGGTCACGGTATTTCACCATACGGACCGACCTTAAGCTGGTAAATAATATATTGATTTTTTTCTTTACCAAATTCTAACAGAAAACGAGAGTGTCCGAAAGGGAAAACCGAGCCGAGCCGCCATTTTGAATCCTCATTCACGGCTGTAATGCAAATTGCTTCCTCCTCGGTATACAAGTGCACTTCCATGGCAGGAAAAAACTACATTTTGCTGCCTATGTAGTCCCCTATTTATACAAAACTGAGTCATTCAGGATTCAGCCATGTTTTTGCTTGGCGTTAGCAAGTTAGAGGTTTTTAGCTTTCTCCTGAAATGTTTTCTTTTATTTCTTCTTCCTCAGGGTAGTAAAACTCGCTTTCGCTGTGAACACTGTCGTTATCGTTATCCATGCTGTAAAATTAATGCTGTTCTCCTGAGAAATGCTGGCAAAAATTTATAAGATTTTTGATAATCTTATAAATAAATCTTATTAAAAAAATGTTGACAAAAAATGCTACTATATTTGTTGTTGTTGTGAACGAGCAAGTCGCCAGAGGTCCGTAACCGGGGTCCGTACTAGGGATGTTAACCGATGACCGTTTGACCGGTGGTTGACCGAATCAACGTCAACTGGTTAATTTTTTTTGGTTGTCGGTTAAAAAAAAAAAAATCCATCGTTTTGAAGCTGCCGATTTTGGAGCGGACAGCTGACAAATCAGAAACACCCATTCAGTCATGTCCCACCCCAGTTAAAGACAGCTGACAAATCAGAAACACCCATTCAGTCATGTCCCGCCCAGCTGCCACTCGGTGAAAGAAAAGTGTAGACACCGGCTTTTTAGCTTACAAATTACTATTTTTTTTTTTTTAATTATTAGAAGGCACATGGAGTTTAGTCCTGCCTGGCCAGTGCATTCTGAAAGTATGTTTCAGTCTGTAGCCAACAATGCATGTTATTGCAGATCATATCTCTCCACACAAACTAAAGGCGCAGATGCCGACTTTTTTTTTTAAATCGCGCAGATACGTTTTTTTTTTTTTTGGGGGGGGGGGGGGGGGGGGGGGCGCGTTGGAGTGTCCGATTGTAATTTCAAGGTGGATTCTGTATTAAAATTACTAAATAGGCGGGTGCCGTTGCAGTCCATGAGGCGTGGGGGGTGTGAAAGAAGGGCAGTGGATCGGGGGCCTGCGCGCGTTTGCGCGGAAGCTGCGCAATCAGTAGATCAGAATGCGCACATTAAATTTTGCGCGGGCGCGCGGCTTTCTGATTTGCTGTTTTCTTCTCGTGCTTGTACTTCCTGTGTTTCGTGGACTGTGGCGGCATTTGCTTATATGCAGAATTTGCTTTGATGAAGTTGTGGTCGGACCCTCCAACGCCCCTCCTTGGGAAAGGAAGGTCGGATCTGCGCGATTCAGCCGTGGAGAGGGCGGCATCCGCCAAAAGGCGCGCCGTTTGCATCCCTGTAATAATTCCAATTCTAGAATTTTAAACTCATAGGTTAACCGGCTTTAACCGGCTAATGAGGCTCGGTGGTCGGTCAAGATTTTTTTTAGTTTTCGCCATCCCTAGTCCGTACCGTAGGATACAGACCTGCTCGCTAGCCAATCAGAGCACAGGATTTGATGGAAACCACACCGCGAAAAAAATGAATGTTTTTATTCCATTGAAAAAGTGTCCTGGACGTGTAATAATTTCTAATATTGCACTGTATGCACTTTATAAAATACAAAAAACCCAAAAACATACATACGTAACTCGGCGAGTTCTTAATGTTTTTATCGAGCTGTTTATTTTGTATTTTTGGAAGAACCATTTCTTTATTTGTACTCATTTTGTGCGCATACAGACTCGCTGCTCTGTGTTGATATAAAAAACAACATAAAAACAAGTCATTACTGAAGATTAATGGAGCAGAAAACAGTTGTGCATTCAGAGTTTTACATACACTGTGTCAGAGCTAATTTATGAGGGTCTAATAGACGGGTAAAGACTGCTGTTTCACACGTGAATTACGAACTCACTCACACACACACACACACACACACACACTGTCCACCAGAGAATCATGAAGAGCAGGATTGGAGGCGCATCCACCGTGAAAAGCGTCTGCACCAACCAATCACAATCAGAACCGGTGCGTTCATCAGTCTGAAGACTCAGTACGGTCGAGCCCGCTTTGTTTCGTCGTCGTTCTTTCCTCGCTTGACAGAGTGAAGCTCTGGAGTGTGAAGGCAGCATGAAAACATTTCCTTCTGCCTGTTTTTTCGAGCAACCAATGGTGGCTAATATTACGCTCCAACAGACATCAGTGACGTCCTGAAGGTGGATTCAAAGTGACGGAATCCCCAACGTCGAGGTTGTGGAATATACTCCATGACAAATGTCTGTTCTCATAACTCGACGATACAGTGTAGAATTAGCATCACAGCTAGCCACTGAACTCTGCTTCCTAAGCGTTTTCTGTCAAACTCTTATTTTCAGTGCTGTTTAATCCATGCCCAAGATTGCTATCGTTGATTTCGTTTGATCAAAATAACTCGAGCCGCACTTCGGCTCGGATTTTACCTCAGCGAAGGTTGGTCTGTCGAGGACAAACCTGAAACAAAACACATCCCAGTCGGATTCTTCAACTCGAATCGGGTATATAGTGTGATATCACGTCATCTCAAACAACTCTCGGGACACAGCGATAATCCAGTCCAAGTGTCACATGACTCTTCCAAATCTTTCGTTTTGTGGGAACTTTACATTTGGACGTTTTCAAGTGACCATATTTTGGCAAAGAGCCTGATGAATCAATAACTCTGTTGACCATTTACTCGACTCTGCCCTCCTGTGAGTGTGTGTGCGTTAAGTGACACCAGATGCTCGGACAAAGTGGTGTGTGTGTGCTTTCTGGAGCACATTCCAGTCTGAGGTACTCCAGCTGACCCAGTGCTCCAAAACAAGTCATGCGAGCTCTTTGTGTGAGTAAGAGTGTGTGTGCGCGCGTGTTCAAATTGTCCAGACCAGGTCAGTTGGCATAACCTGACTCCTAATCTAAGTAACGTGCATATTTTTAGCTTGACATTGCTCGTGCTTGCTCATACGTGTGAAGTAAGGGTTTATTGTGTAATGAAATAAAGCTTATCAGTTACATCCCTTTTTTTTTTTTTTTTAAAGCAACTCTCCTTTCTGATCTCGTTCGCACGAACCGGATGCTACTTGTGAACTGAGACGCAAGTTGGGTTTCCATGCCGCATTATCTACTCGTATGTTATTAGACCAACGGTAGTCTCATGTTTTGGATACTTTTCTGGCCACGAGCTTCAGAATCATTAAGACTTCTTAATAATCTGTTGGATCGCCACGCTTCTGATATCAAAGAGACGTCTTACTAGCGTGTTACTCACCTTTTAAACACCTCGCTCGGGTTCCTCTCACACTCTCCAGGTTTCAGCGCGTTCTGAAGGGCGGGGTCACGGATTTTCTCTTCGTACTGCGGTACGAGTCCGCTTCTGCACATCTGCGTCACCAGGCCTCGTATGAACCCGCTCACACACACGGTGTCAGAATCGTCGGCACGGCAGAAATGAAACGCGAGGCAGAACTGGCTCAAACCGCGATGATTGCCGTGCTGCGAGCTCGGCCACAGCAACTCCGTGCAAAGTGCCGTTTTGCCGCTTCCTGGTCCTCCAACCAGCAAAACGCCCCATGATCCTGATTTCCCCGCACCTGACGAAGCGCCACCCCCTGTGACGGGCGGACCTTCCCTTCCTAAGCCACAGGAAGTGCCGGTTTTCTCCTGGAGGCAGTGCTGGATCTTGTGGAAAACCCACTCTCGGCAGTAGAAGCGCTTTCCCTGCAGTAAACTCGTCTGAGCCATGGTCATGGATTTATGGCTAGCTAAGCACACACCAACCCATGACGCCACATACGCGTGCTTCCAGGACACATCGGGTTATTCAGTGACGGTGCTTCTTTTTTTTTTTTTAAACGAAAACAAAAATCAAGAAGAGAAATGGCTCAAAACATGGCGGGTTGTTGAAGGTTCAGCCTCTGATCCAAATTCCACAAATTTCCCATTTATGGGGCATGTTGAAAAAACGTTGACATTTGTGATGTCGGAATTATTGTGTTCTTGGAAATCGTGTTTAATATCCAGTTCCTGAAGGGTTCATGGGTTCATCCCAGGAGTCATTTCACCGTTGGCTTTCTCTGGAAAAAAAAAATCAGAAAGCTTTAGCAGAGTCACAAAAATTGATTCAGAATGTAATCTTAATCCTTACATTCATCATACAGTCTTACTTCTAGCATTGGGTTTCCTCACAACCCTTGCTAACTGCTATGGTTCTCTAACTGCTAGCTTGCTCTTCTTCCATCCATCCATCCATCCATCCATCATTTCTACCGCTTGTCCATCAGGATCATTGGGGAATCTGGAGCCAATCCCAGCTGACTTTGGGCAAGACACAGGGTTCACCTTGGCAGGCTCGCCAATCTATATGCCAATTTAGAGTAGCTTGTTGGCCTAACCGGCATATCCCTGAACTCTGGAAGGAACCCATGCAAGCACTTGGAGAACATTACAGGCATTTCACAGATGCTCTTATCCAGAAATACTGGAGAGCAGCTGGAGGTTTGGTGGCTTGCTCAAGGGCATTTTAGCCATTCCTGCTGGTCCAGGGAATCGAACCAGTGACCTATTGATTGCAAAGCTGCTTCTCTAACCATTAACCATGCAAATGCTACACAGAAAGGCCAAGTCAGCAATGAGGTTCGAACCCAGAGCCTTCGTGCTGTGAGGGGACACTGGACCAACATGCTGCCCGAGCAATAAAAGGGTAAAAGAGTGTAATCGGTCCTGTAGTTTGTTCCACAGCACATTAGATCATTTTAAATCCGACTCTTTCACACTCAAATTACTTAGAATCAATCCTGTAGTTCAATGCAATGCCAAGAACGTTTACATCATGGAAAGCAAGTGGCACACTGGATATTTTAACGGTGCTGTAATGGTGTAACCTTTAAAACCTGGCACACAAATATATATTCACATGAAGATTCTCCATTATAATGGTTTCAACGCCAGTCAAATGATATTGCAACACACTGACGGTATGGACGCTCCAGTTGATTCACCATGGAGCTTATACTGGAGCCGTACACCACAAAACTATCACACAATAGATATTTCAATACCAAAAAAACCCTTTACACCAGGGTTACAAGTTCTCTGATATCTTGATTCTTCGATCTAGTGATGCTTCGAGATATATACAGGGACGGATCCGCACCGATGCAACAGAAATATATGTGCACCACTTGGCATTGGTCACGGGGCGTTTGTTTCCTTTACCACTAGCCAGCTACATGGGCTATAGCCGTGCTCAACCAACAGACAAATGGTTCAGGATCCGACCACCTGAAATAAGCGGTGATGCTTACTTGACCTGACCTACTTACCTGTACTCTCATGATGCTTTGTATAGCGTGACTTGAGACAAAGAATTTAGGTCAAACCAATAAAACACTCCAGAAAGGGGTCGAAATTTGAATAACGGGCCGAGCCGCAGTCCTAACGGGCTGAGCCTGGGCTGTTTCGAAAGGTCTCAAGGAGAAGGAGATGCTTGTAAAATTTGGCGGGGCTCGGACTTTCGGTGGCCGAGTTATGAAGTTTTAAATTCCGGTGTGCAAGCATGGCTCACTGAAAACTTTAATACGAGCCCTGGCTTCAGCCGCGCACACACGCCGGGATTTAAAAATTCACAACTCGGCCACCAAAAGTCCTTCCCCTGCAAAACTTAACAGGCACCTCACTCTCCCCGAGATCTTTCGAAACAACCCAGACCCGGTCCACGACAACCGCAGCTCAGACTGTTATTAGCGGCGGATTTTGAATTTTGACCTCTTTCTGGAGCGTTTAATTGGTTTGACCTCGATTCTGTGTCTCAGGTCACGCTGTACAAAGCATCGTGAGAATACACATAATGAGGTCAGGTATGACCGAAAAACAGGCAAATGGCGGGCCAAGCCATGGTCGTAGCGGGCTGTGAGGAGCGTGCCCTCTTCGGAAAGGGCTCGGTGTGCTCTACGCCCCTGTGAAAATCCATCGCGATCTGGTAATGGTGCAGGATCCCTGAGAGTACGGGTAGTTAGGTCAGGTAAGCATCACAGCTTACCACAAGGGGTCAGATCCTGAACCATGAGTGAAAATATTTCTACAAACGTGCCTCTGTGAGATCCTTGGGTTGGATCCGTCCCTGTAAATATATATATATAAGATTGATATGACGATATTATGATCAGACACTCTGGTGTTATCTGATACACTGGATCAACACGCTAACATTACAAGGATATTGGATGCGACGGATACTTTGCTACACAAATACATCTTGAATTTAAAGTGCAATCGTTCTGGTCATGTGTAATCGCCTAAGCGTCCTTCGAAACCTCTTTTATTCCCTATATTCAAATCAAGTCCTTCCCACACCATGTGGTGCATAGGGCGGCGCCGATCTCCGTTTCCATAGCCCTCGGCCTCACGCCTATGACATAGGGCGCAAGTCCTCTGGCGAGAGTTTGACTCCCCACTCGCATCTGTAGGTCCCATTTTTATGATGGTCTTTGGTATGACCCGACCGTGAGTAGAACTCGCGATCTCCCGATTGAGAGGCGGACACGCTCACCACTAGGCCAACAAAAGATATATCACAAGCCATTTCCATGATATCAATCACAACAGCCTTTCTAGGTTTGTGAACAAGTTTTTCTGCTTCCAATAAGTTTGTCTCATCTCATTATCTCTAGCCACTTTATCCTGTCCTACAGAGTCGCAGGCAAGCTGGAGCCTATCCCAGCTGACTACGGGCGAAAGGCGGGGTACACCCTGGACAAGTCGCCAGGTCATCACAGGGCTGACACAGACAACCATTCACACTCACGGTCAATTTAGAGTCACCAGTTAACCTAACCTGCAGGTCTTTGGACTGTGGGGGAAAACCGGAGCACCCGGAGGAAACCCGCACGGAGCACATGCAAACTCCACACAGAAAGGCCCTCGCCGGCCACGGGGCTCGAACCCAGAACCTTCTTGCTGTGAGGCGACAGTGCTAACCACTACACCACTGTGCCACCCCAATAAGTTTGTCTCATCTCATTATCTCTAGCTGCTTTATCCTGTTCTACAGGGTCGCAGGCAAGCTGGAGCCTATCCCAGCTGACTACGGGCGAAAGGCGGGGTACACCCTGGACAAGTCGCCAGGTCATCACAGGGCTGACACATAGACACAGACAACCATTCACACTCACATTCACACCTACGGTCAATTTAGAGTCACCAGTTAACCTAACCTGCATGTCTTTGGACTGTGGGGGAAACCGGAGCACCCGGAGGAAACCCACGCGGACATGGGGAGAACATGCAAACTCCGCACATAAAGGCCCTAATAAGTTTGTAATTATTTAAAAAAAAAAAAAGTGAATGAACATCTTATCAAAGTGTACTGTGACGTCATATATGATATATCGTCATATCGCCCGGTCTGAGATCGCACATATCGAAATCGCGGTAATCGATAATCGTGACGACTTCTCATATCAAAATCCAGAGAGAAGAAAAGATAAAAATTTTGAGATCAGATGCATTTGTGAGGCTTCCAGCTCTTTACTGTAGCGTTTACTGATCCGCAGAGGGGCTGGAGGGGAAAAAAAGGGTTTTGTAAATAATTGTTCAGCTCGTGCTGCAATTTTTTTTTCTTTCTGAGCCCGAATGAACCGCCCGACGCTTTTCCTCCTCTCTCTCTCTCTCTCTCTCTCTCTCTCACTCACTCTGCGCTTCTCATCATCCAGGCGAGATGATTCAAAAATCCGACTCCGGAAAACAGATCCGTCGTTATTTGTTCGTGCAAAAAAAAAAAAAACAAGAAGAAGAAGAGCAACACCGACTTTCCCCCTGCGCTGCTTCTCGCCGCCGCCGCTCGCTGTAGTTGTTGCTCCGCTCTTTTCTTCCAGCGGGACACCGGAGCGCTCGCGCATACAAAACAGACACCGAGGTGGGCTGCCTGCCGTGTTGCCAGATCCACTGTTTTCATGCTTGAGTTCTCTGTCTGACTGCTCGCAGGTATATCCAAAATATCCCATTCAGCTCCTTGTCTTCGACTCGTTCAATATCATGTTTGCTGAATGGAATATGGGGCGGCACGGTGGTGTAGTGGTTAGCGCTGTCGCCTCACAGCAAGAAGGTCCGGGTTCGAGCCCCGTGGCCGGCGAGGGCCTTTCTGTGTGGAGTTTGCATGTTCTCCCCGTGTCCGCGTGGGTTTCCTCCGGGTGCTCCGGTTTCCCCCACAGTCCAAAGACATGCAGGTTAGGTTAACTGGTGACTCTAAATTGACCGTAGGTGTGAATGAGTGTGTGAATGGTTGTCTGTGTCTATGTGTCAGCCCTGTGATGACCTGGCGACTTGTCCAGCCAGTCAGCTGGGATAGGCTCCAGCTTGCCTGCGACCCTGTAGAAGGATAAAGCGGCTAGAGATAATGAGATGAGATGAGATATCCACCATGTGTTAGCATTTAGCAAATCCTCCCGACCTCCCGCTGACAACATAAAAATCTCCCGCCTGCCCTTACGACATATCTCATCTCATCTCATCTCATTATCTCTAGCCGCTTTATCCTTCTACAGGGTCGCAGGCAAGCTGGAGCCTATTCCAGCTGACTACGGGCGAAAGGCGGGGTACACCCTGGACAAGTCGCCAGGTCATCACAGGGCTGACACATAGACACAGACAACCATTCACACTCACATTCACACCTACGGTCAATTTAGAGTCACCAGTTAACCTAACCTGCATGTCTTTGGACTGTGGGGGAAACCGGAGCACCCGGAGGAAACCCACGCGGACACAGGGAGAACATGCAAACTCCGCACAGAAAGGCCCTTGCTGGCCACGGGGCTCGAACCCAGACCTTCTTGCTGTGAGACAACAGTACTAACCATGACACCACCATGCCACCCTGTCCTGTATATATTATATTATATTATATTATATTATATTATATTATATTATCACATCACACACATCACATTATCTCTAGCCGCTTTATCCTTCTACAGGGTCGCAGGCAAGCTGGAGCCTATCCCAGCTGACTACGGGCGAAAGGCGGGGTACACCCTGGACAAGTCGCCAGGTCATCACAGGGCTGACACATAGACACAGACAACCATTCACACTCACATTCACACCTACGGTCAATTTAGAGTCACCAGTTAACCTAACCTGCATGTCTTTGGACTGTGGGGGAAACCGGAGCACCCGGAGGAAACCCACGCGGACACGGGGAGAACATGCAAACTCCACACAGAAAGGCCCTCGCCGGCCCCGGGGCTCGAACCCAGGACCTTCTTGCTGTGAGGCGACAGCGCTAACCACTACACCACCATGCCGCCATATTATATTATATTATACAAGCAGGTTACCTGGCGTTGCCCGGGCTTTGCAAAATTCTGGGTTGCCCCCAGACTTCCATGTCAAATTTGGTGAAGATCTGTCGAGAAATGGTGACGTTAGCTCAAGACAAACAAACAAACTTTGCTGCTTATTATATTATATTATATTATATTATATTATATTATATTATATTATATTATATTATATTATATTATAACAATGGTTTTCCTGGGAAATACATCACTCGTATTTTTCACATGAGCTCCATCCAGGACATGGAAAGCCAAAACGGTGACATAATTCTCTCTATGTCACTTGTGAGGAAATTGATTAATTGTTTTGATAAATTTGGGTACTTTTTGTTTGTGAATGTATCGATATAATAAAAAGAAAATCACATGTTGGCTTGAAGATATGAAGTTTCTCTTTTAGTGTTGAAAAGCTCATATTTTTCAGACAAAATACATTATGGACCTGAGTGACATGTTTCCCAATATTTCACTCCAATAACGTCACTCCCAGTGTTTTCCTGCTGACTGGATGTGCGTTGTCAAAACGGCGAACCGGTTCAAAATTAAAATTCTTTTGATTAACTTGTGTATATTTTTTGTGGATGTGTCCATATAATATAAAGAACATTACACGGTGGCTCAAAGATATGGAGTTTATAAACCTCAATAAATCCTCAATATATGAGACATCAGTGAAATGGTCTACTTATAAAAAACGATTCTTGATCGCAATACAGTTTCATTAAATGTCTCGTGATATGTACGATCCATAGAATGCATTCTATGTTATTCTTATTATTATCATCTCATCCAGCTGACATGCGATGAGCTGATGACATCATGCGTTGTCTGTCATCTGTCATCGTCTACATTTCACAAAAATCGCTTTTTCTCTCTGAGTTCTTCACTGATTTGTATTCTTTTTGGCAGGAAGGTAGGTCTGCCTGGGGTGCATATAGTTTTGACCCAAATTTGCATAATTGTAATTAATATTGAAGATATGCAGTAATTAAGCCCGAACAAGCAGTTTCCACACAAATCGCTTCTTCTCCCTCAATTCTTCATCGATTTTGATTCTTTCTGGCATGAAGGTACGGGTACCTAGGGTGCATAGAACTTCTACCCAGATTTGCTTCATGACAATTATTAATGAAGTTTTGTACTAATTAAGCCTTCATGAGCAGTTCAACAAAAATCGCTTCTTCTCTGTCAATTCCTTGCCATTTTGGATTCTTTCTGGTAAACAGGTCGGTATTCCTAGGGTGGAAGTAGCTTCTATAGATAGCTTGTATAAAGAGTGTATCTAGTTTGCAACATTTATTGCGCAAGGTGGCCCACTTTAGATCGTTCCTTCTGGACTAGACAGGGCTGGAGTGAGCTACACCGTCATTGATGGTCTCTCTCAAGGTGTTTGTTCCATCAAAACTAAAGTTTTGGGTTGTTTATGGTATCTATACTCTTTCTTTCTTTCTGTCTGGGGCACTGGGCTAGATGGGGTCAGAGTGTGCTACACTGTCATTGACGATCTCATTATTATTATTATTATCTCATCTGACGGCGGCATGGTGGTGTAGTGGTTAGCGCTGTCGCCTCACAGCAAGAAGGTCCAGGTTCGAGCCCCGTGGCTGACGAGGGCCTTTCTGTGTGGAGTTTGCATGTTCTCCCCGTGTCCGCGTGGGTTTCCTCCGGGTGCTCCGGTTTCCCCCACAGTCCAAAGACATGCAGGTTAGGTTAACTGGTGACTCTAAATTGACCGTAGGTGTGAATGTGAGTGTGAATGGTTGTCTGTGTCTATGTGTCAGCCCTGTGATGACCTGGCGACTTGTCCAGGGTGTACCCCGCCTTTCGCCCGTAGTCAGCTGGGATAGGCTCCAGCTTGCCTGCGACCCTGTAGAAGAAGAAAGCAGCTAGAGATAATGAGATGAGATGAGATCTCATCTGACCGACAGGTGATGAGCTTATGCCAGCATGTGTTGTCGGGCGGTGTCCACATTTCATGAAAATCGCTTCTTCTCTCTCAATTCTTCACTGATTTTCATTCCTTTTGGCAAGAAGGTAGGTCTGCCTGGGGTGCATATAACTTCTACCCAGATTTGCTTCATTACAATTATTAATCAAGTTTTGGACTAATTAATCCTTCATGAGCAGTTCAACAAAAATCGCTTCTTCTCGGACAATTCCTTGCCATTTTGGATTCCTTCTGGCTCTAGCAAATAGGTCGGTATTCCTAGGGTGGGAGTAGCTTCTATATATAGCTTGTATAAAGAGTGTATCTAGTTTGCAACATTTATTGCGCAAGGTGGCCCACTTTAGATCGTTCCTTCTGGACTAGACAGGACCAGAGTGAGCTATGCCGTCATTGACGGTCTCATTATTATTATTATTAGTAGTAGTAGTAGTAGTAGTAGTAGTATAGGTAATTGTATAGGGCAGAGCAAAATT
Organism: Neoarius graeffei; assembly: GCF_027579695.1. NCBI lineage: Eukaryota > Metazoa > Chordata > Actinopteri > Siluriformes > Ariidae > Neoarius > Neoarius graeffei. Next base: position 11,260,511 of record NC_083588.1, read on the forward strand.
AAGGATTAATAATTTCACGAGTGATTTCAAAGTTTTGAAAATTCAAAACTTTGAAATCACGAGTGAAATTGATCCTTAATTTTACGAGGAACCATATGATTACTTGTTTATAATATATCGGGCCAAATTCATATTTGGGAAGCCATTCAAGTTCACAACATTTGTCATTCACGCTTTCTGAACCAGTCAGGGCGCGAGACTATCTTGCACGTATGAATCAGTTTCTAAAGCGTCTTTCATCATGACACGGCAACACGACATGAGGATTTTGAACGTGGTTTGCAAAATTTTATTGGAACTTCTTTACAAAAGCCATTTTGTTGACAAAATTTGCTCATTTTTGTAACCGCAACCAAGCAACGAACGAGCCAATAGCATTTCAGCAGTGTTAAGGAAAAAAGCCCTCCTTGATTGACCAATCAGAATTGAGTAATTTGGCCCTATGTATTATTATAATAATAATAATAATAATAATTATTATTATTATTATTGGGCGGCACGGTGGTGTAGTGGTTAGCGCTGTCGCCTCACAGCAAGAAGGTCCTGGGTTTGAGCCCCGTGGCCGGCGAGGGCCTTTCTGTGCGGAGTTTGCATGTTCTCCCCGTGTCCGCGTGGGTTTCCTCCGGGTGCTCCGGTTTCCCCCACAGTCCAAAGACATGCAGGTTAGGTTAACTGGTGACTCTAAATTGAGCGTAGGTGTGAATGTGAGTGTGAATGGTTGTCTGTGTCTATGTGTCAGCCCTGTGATGACCTGGCGACTTGTCCAGGGTGTACCCCGCCTTTCACCCGTAGTCAGCTGGGATAGGCTCCAGCTTGCCTGCGACCCTGTAGAACAGGATAAAGCGGCTAGAGATAATGAGATGAGATTATTATTATTATTATTATTATTATATTAAAAACTTTTGAAGGAGTGAGATTTGCGTAAATTTTTGGATGAAACTTTCTGCCATTTAATACAATTTAAATCTAATTTGAAAACAATATATTTTGCGTTTTGGGGTTATTATTATTATTATTATTATTATTATTATTATTATTATTATTATTATTATATCAGGAGCCCTTACATTGGGAGTTTACACGCATACCTGGCAACCCTAAATACACGTCACTACTGGAGCCGGAAGTAAACTCCCAAATGGGAAAATGAATAAGCTTACTTGAATTCAAATTTGATTCACGAAGCCAGAAAGTTCCTGGATGAGCAAAAAATTAATAAAATAAAAATAAATGAATAAATAAAGTTTGCATACTCCAAATGTATCTATATCTGGCATGAAATTATTTATATTTTTCCTGATATTTTTTTTTCCGTACTCGACTTTCAAAACTATATTTCCACAGACCAATCAGAGACCGTCCTCACATCCGGGTCCTGTGGATGTCCCGCCCCGTTATAGGCAATCTCACCAGATAGACCCATACTGTCTGGAGTTTCCTTCTCTAATCGAAGAAAGCTTCTTTTATTTCATCTCTTTAATGCAGAAAATGTTGCTCAGGAACGCCATGACTGATAAAGACGAGCAATTTGAGAGTTAAACAGCATTTAATACACAATAAGCTCTTCAGGCTGGAGAGTGGGATTATGGGATATGTAGTTTTTTTTACTGCTAATGCACAATGCCATGGTCAAAGGAGAAACAAACAAACAAATAACAAGAAACTGTCGTGTAAAAATCCTTCGAGAAAGTTCACTTAAGCACGATATTTTGTAAGTTACGGATATGACTTATCCATATCTTTCTCGGCTGGTCGCAAATTACAAATGATTGAAAGTGAGTTGTAAACAAAACCTGTGATTGAGGTGAATGGGGGATTTATGACAGGAAGCAAGGCATGCTGGGAGTTTGGAGTTTGACCAAATATTGTATGACATAATTCTGTCATTAATCATAAGAAAAAAGATGCAAGGAGTAGACGGAAAGAAAGTTGGTGAATTCAAGTACCTGGGGTATACATGTCAACCTATACGGAATGTCTGTATTTTATACGGATTTGATTCAATAAACATAGTATACGGGCGTACAAATAAAGTTATACGGATTCTTTAAAAAAACTTCAATATTTATTTAGAGCTATAATCAATTCCCACGATGATAAAAGAGCGCATAACATTTACAAACGTACTGTACACCACAGAAAGCACAGACAGCCAGTAAAGAGTCTTATGAAATCGCGCGTTATCTTGTGGTAGCGAGACTTCGTTCCACTTTTGATCATGCACACACCGCATTGCGAGAATCCCGCCAACCGGGAAGTAACATTTTGTTTGAAACGCGTATTTCCACCTGAGCGACTTTCACTAGCGACTGAAAAGATTCTGAATGGGCACTCCGGCAAGATCAACACAGACACTTGCTGTGACATGCAGAGTGCTAAAAAAGCTGTCATGGAGTACAATTCAGGCCATTAGAGTGACACTTTGTGTTTTTGTCAAACATTGGAGCTTTGTATTCATTCTGAAGGTTTATTGTTATTCATATTGAATAAAAAGTAACTTGGATATGTCATTGTTAATTATCATTCAAATTTTAGGTAAATTATTTTAATTTGCATCTTATAAGGATTTTATAAGGGAAATACGGATTTTGGAGGTTGGTTATACAGGTTTGATTGACCAAAGGTTGACATGTATGCTGGGGTCAACTGTGCAGGAAAATGGGGGCTGTGATAGTGAGGTGAGAAAGAGAGTGCAGGCAGGGTGGAGAAGGATTTCGGGAGTCGTTTGTGATAGGAAAGTCCCAGCAAAAGTGAAAGGTAAGATGTATGAGACAGTAGTAAGACCAGCTGTGATGTACGGATTGCAGACCATACCCTTAACGAAGAGACAGGAGGCAAAGTTGGAGGTGGCGGAGTTGATTTGCGATGGGAGTGACGAGGTTGGGCAGGATAAGGAACGTGCACATCAGAGGGACAGCACATGTGGAGAGCTTGAGAATTAAGCTAAGAGAGATGAGACTGAGATGGTATGGGCACATCCTGAGAAGAGATGCAGAGCATGTTGGAAGGAGAATGTTGAGGATGGAGCTGCCAGGCACACGAAAACGACAAAGGCCAAAGAGGAGATACATGGATGTGGTGAGAGAGGACATGAAAGTGGCAGGTGTGGTAGAGAAGGATGTGGAAGACAGGGAGCAATGGAGACGAAAGATCCACTGTGGCGACCCCTAACCGGGAGCAGCCAAAAGGAGAAGAATAATTATGAAAAAAATAAAATAAAATTGGAAATAGTTTCCAATATTGGACATTATGGTGCACTATACAGGGGTTTAAAGCCTATTACATTCTTCAACACTTCTACATTGAGTATAATATTATTTAGTTTCCAGTCAGACAATGTTTTCTTTTCAGAAAAGTTCTCTGAATTCAGAAAGCATTTGGCAGAAAACAACAACAACAACAACGACCTACCGTATCAGTTCTCTTTCGGCATTCCTGTATATATATATATATATATATTTTTTTTTTTTTTTAATGGACGCTGTCTTTAAAATTGAACGTGTTGCATAAGTATGAACCTTCCTTGAACGTTTCCACATTTTCTAGCATTGCAACCTGGAATTGAAATGGACTTAGTTGGGGTTATGTCATGAATCTGAACAAAACAGCCAAAAAGTTTGCCATGGACACAAGTTGAGGTTGTCCACCAAAAATCAGTGACTGGGTTTGGAGTGAATTAATCAGACAAGCAACCAAATTCAAGGGGTGAATACTTGTGCAACACATGGTGGATATCTCATCTCATCTCATTATCTCTTGCCGCTTTATCCTGTTCTACAGGGTCGCAGGCAAGCTGGAGCCTATCCCAGCTGACTACGGGCGAAAGGCGGGGTACACCCTGGACAAGTCGCCAGGTCATCACAGGGCTGACACATAGACACAGACAACCATTCACACTCACATTCACACCTACGGTCAATTTAGAGTCACCAGTTAACCTAACCTGCATGTCTTTGGACTGTGGGGGAAACCAGAGCACCCGGAGGAAACCCACGCGGAGATGGGGAGAACATGCAAACTCCGCACAGAAAGGCCCTCGCCAGCCACGGGGCTTGAACCCGGACCTTCTTGCTGTGAGGCGACAGCGCTAACCACTACACCACCGTGCCTCCCCATGGTGGATATGACTCTTCATATTCTACAGTTCATGAAAATTATGAACAAAATTAAGAAGAAAAAAAGATTAAAAAGTATAAACAATAAGTAAGCTTCAAGTGATCTCTTATTTCTGGAAAATGACGAGTCACCGGCGGCACGGTGGTGTAGTGGTTAGTGCTGTCGCCTCACAGCAAGAAGGTCCGGGTTCGAGCCCCGTGGCCGGCGAGGGCCTTTCTGTGTGGAGTTTGCATGTTCTGTCCGTGTGAGTTTCCTCCGGGTGCTCCGGTTTCCCCCACAGTCCAAAGACATGCAGGTTAGGTTAACTGGTGACTCTAAATTGACCGTAGGTGTGAATGTGAGTGTGAATGGTTGTCTGTGTCTATGTGTCAGCCCTGTGATGACCTGGCGGCTTGTCCAGGGTGTACCCCGCCTTTTGCCCGTAGTCAGCTGGGATAGGCTCCAGCTTGCCTGTGACCCTGTAGGACAGGATAAAGTGGCTAAAGATAATTAGATGAGATAATGAGTCACCAGTAGAGCTTATTTTTCTGGAAGCTTTGTGGAATATTAATTATCCACCAGTACTTGTTTATGAACCGCGAGTTGGCCTAGTGGTTCGCGTGTCGGCCTCTTGATTGTGAGTTCTACTCACGGTCGGGTCATAACGTAGACTATCATAAAAATGGTACCTCCTGCCATCTGGCAAGGCACGCTGCAATACAGATGCAAGCGGGGAGTCAAACTCTTCCGGTTACCAGAGGACTAGCTCCCCACTGTAACCCTAAAATAGGTGAGAGGCCGAGGGCTAGAGAAACAGAGGAGTACTTGTTTATGCTATATAAGGCAAGGTAGAAACAACAATTTTGTTCATGACATTTCAATCATTTTTCAGATTTTCTTTTTGATCGATAAACTGCATCTATAATGCATCATCTCTTATTTTATCGCCATCGTAAACATAAACTGAACAGAAAAAATGAATGTTTTTCACTTTTTATCCAGTCATGGCAGCCAGTGCATGATACTTTGCATGTACGTTTTTTTGTAAAAGTATTTTTTCCCAAAAGCATCTTTAATTTGAAGCGAACTGACATCTCAGATCATCATTTTTGGTTTGAGCTCATTTAATCTTCTGCATATTTCATTGCGATGAATTTTATTTGCATAAATAAATGAAAATTTCGGGGAAGGATTCCAGTACAAAAATACTTGTAAGTATAAACCAGCAAGCAATTGGCAAAAACTGATTGTGATATTTATTGTTTGAAATGATCCAATTCATTTATAGTCTTGAAAAATTAACCTTGAACGACTTCTATATTTATATTCACCTTTATTTCTCTTCAGCGGGATCCAAAATTTATTTGATAATGAAATTCTGAATTGACGTTTTGAGTTGAAAGTTTTAGTGGCAGCAGTGGGATTTCACTCTCACCTCATGTGTACCAAAATAAAAGGAAAGCGATGCAGCAGCGCTTTAGTCTTTTAGTCTGTCCAGCTCTCTCACCGCCTCTTGCCATCTTCTCTTTGCTGTAACTTGGCACAATTGCATTTGAGAACTTTGACTCCAAAGTACTGTTTTGTCAAGACAAGTTTATTTGTATCGCGCTTTTAACAACAGACATTTTCACAAAGCAGCTTTACATAAAATTATAGACTTTAAACGAGCTAATTTTATCCCTAATCTATCCCTGATGAGTAAAGGCCTCTGCATGCTCTTGCAACAAGGCTTTCGCAGATAGCTTTTCGCAGACAGTTGTAATTTATCGTTGAGCGGGGAGTAATAGGCGTGCGCGATGTTATTCACCGCCACAATGCAAGGGGGTGCGAAGTCGCGAAATCGCTAGGAGTACTTGGTGGGTGTGGTTAGTGGAGTGTTTATCCTCTGGTTACTTATAATGACTAGAACTGGAGTCGTATAGATGTACGTACTTCCTCACTTCCTCGATCAACATGTCTGTGAAGATTCTCAATCATCCAGGTCATAGTAAACTGTGGGTGGTAGAAAAGTCCAGTTGCCCTTTTCTACCACCCACAGTTTCCTCGATCAACCGCTCTTCGTGCTGCTCCATCTTCGCTCGTGTTTTTAAAAATGTCAGTCGTGAAAATAAACCAAACCGGGAAAGTAGGGAAGCGGAAGTGCGTGTACAGCGGATGTAGAGTGGACCAATCAGAGCCCTCTTGTCTGCGACGCTGTCTGCGAGGCTGTCTGCGGTGGTCACAATTTTTGGGAGGTGCACGCAGAGCGTCTGCGAGGGGGGGGGGCTTCGCAGACGCCATCTGCGACGCCATCTGCGAGGACTGGGTTGTCAGCATAAATTGGCCTTAAGCCTGAGGAAAAACTCCCTCAGGTGACATGAGGAAGAAACCTTGAGACGAACCAGACTCAAAAGGGAACCCATCCTCATCTGGGTGATAACAGATAGCACAATTATAAATAACTTGCTTTTATAACTGTGTCCTATGTATATAGTCACAAAGTACAACTGTGTCACCAGGAAGTTCATTATAGTTTTTACATGAAGTCTATTTTGTTGGCGTTATCAACTGTTCATTGGTAGAGACTTGAGTGCAAAACTCTTCATGACAACTATAGTCCTAAAGTTATCATATCTGTTGTTGTCCTCAGCCATCATAGCAAAACTGTAACTGTCCTCCACAGAAGCAATGTGATGAGACTCCAGCCAGATGTAGGGCATCAGGATGGATCAAGCAGATATTGCAGTCTTCACTCCCTTTACACTTGATTTCTCATTAATATGATGCTGAACATCACTGGAAAACAGTGAGAGAGGAATGAAGCTCGCAGCAAAATTGGACCTTTATTTTTGAGATAACGGAAACGTTTACCTCCACCAACTATGTTGAAGGAGGTTATGTTTTTGCATCTGTTTGTTTGACTGTTCCCAATGCAACTCACAAAGTAACAAACAGATTTTGATGAAATTTGGAGGAAAGTTGGGCTATCAGCCAAGGAACAATTACTTAGCTTTTGATGCAAATCTGGATATGTACGTGGATCCAGGTTTTGTTTTGGTTTTTTGTCTTTTCCCAACATAACTCAAAAAGTAGTGAACAGATTTTGATGAAATTTGGAGGAAAGCTGGGCCATGGGCCAAGGAACAATTAATGGGATTTTGATCCAAATCCTGATTTGTATGTGGATCCATGATCCAGATTTGTATACAGATTCAGGATTTTTTATTTTTGTCTGCTCCCAACATAACTCAAAAATTAGTGAATGGATTTTGATAAAATTTGGTGTACAGCTTTAGTATTCCCCTAAATTCACGTGATTTGATTTTGATGTTGATATGTAGCTTGGCAAAGGTATGCACTCTACCGAGTGCCCTTCTTGTTCTCCGATTTACAGTAAACACCATTATAAGTGCATTAGCTACAAGGTCTCACAGGAATAATAAATGAATACAGTAAAGCACCAGAATCACTAAAGACATCAGAAATATTTCAGTATAAACATTTTCATTGTAACTGTCGTACTACTGAAAATACGCTGCTCTGTACATTCGATTTTGTGTTCCCTTAGTTCCATTATTTCATCAAGAGTATAATCAATTCCATAACACTCTAATTACACTCCCTATTCTTCATTAATGGGTTTTGTTTGATTGCCTACAGTGTGATCATGATTATATTTGAACCATTGCCCAAGACCTCATTTGCCAAAAATCTCAGATGAGCTCGAACTTACTGCATCTGCTTTGTCATTTGCTCACTTTGCCTATTTTCAACTGTTTCTCTCTCTCTCTCTCTCTCTCTCTCTGTCTTTTTTAACAATGCTGTAAAACACCCACAAGACAATTTAGACATCAAGCTCAATGCTTGCCATGATTTGCACGTACCAATTCAATTTCTGCACCGCAACAGCCATTTTAAGCTCCCAATCCTTAAACCAAACTGGAAACCCACTTGGCTGTTTCCCAGGCTATCTGACCCAATCAAGGGAATTTGGATAATTACTGCAATTTTCCCTTGTCTTTGTGGCCAGAGGAGAAGAGTTGCCAAATTTGAACACTAAACTACATCTCAAAGTGGGTGAAGGTTTCAATCCTACTGTGCTAATCAGCCGCCTCTGAGAAAATGGAAGACCTCCTGTGGGGTCTACTTGGCACCTACACGCCAACGTATCTCATTATAACTAACAGACCTGTGATTTTTCTTCCATTTCTGTCGGTGAGGGGGAGATCCTGAGTGCTGTGATTAAGTAAAATATAAGCTTGCCACATTTTAGGCTCGTTCTGCATGCTAAGCTGTTTACATCCCAGCTCTGAAGATTTCTGCTTAGTCATGGGGCAGCACTTAGGATACCGCAATATTAGAGATGCTTTGACGAAATCAAAAGTGAATCAATCAGCCAAGACATCGTTGGTTTGGTCTCTAATTTGGTTTAGATTTGGGGGTTTCTGGCTGATCTGATACTGTCGTAACATTGTCGATATAGTGAAGGGTTCTGGAGGGAGACCTTTACTGAACCATTTATGGAAGGAGTCTCCAATATCAGCACTTTGTAACAGTCGGTAATGTTTCCGCCGAGAGAGCGAAACAAAAGGAGTTGGCAAATATAAATGATTGTTTCAAGCTAAAATAAGTGATAACAGGAACTAACTTGTTTCATGGATTTATCACGACATCTGCAGGTAACTAGAAACAGACAAAACACTCTTCTTAAACAGAAAGATCTGGCTGTAGATTCGAGAACATAATTGAGTGATACTTGTGTCAGAGCCTGTTCCATAATGTTTGGTTCCAGAATAACTGCTTTTGTCCTTTGGAAGTTTATTCTTTATCAGTGAGCCATGTTGTCATACTTTTATTACCCAGATGACCACGAACATGAAAATAGGTCTGTGTGTTATATTAGCAAACAGATGGTGCCCTAGTTTTATTAGATAATAGATGATTGCTGGTGCCTTTTTGTCCAGCTTTTCCCTGCTGGGTTGGGGGGAGGGGAGGGGCAGGCGACACACAACACTCTTGTGATCTTCACAACAATAGAATAAACCAAACTGGACATTTTCATGAGGACAGCACAAATAGTCACATGACCATAGCCATTGACCTGACTGTACCTTCTTTACATAGGAAACAAGAAGTCATTTTTCTATCAATTAAGTAGTAGTAGCAGTCGTAGCAGCAGTAGTATCACCCTTCTAGGCCATCAACAGTTAACTTCCATTAAACACGGTTTTGGGCCATCTTCTCCAGTCTTTTCAGGTTGTAGCCCTCTGCTGCCATCTCTGCCTCCATCTCTCTTCTCCATGTATGCCTTGGTCTTCCATGGTGACGATTTCCCAATGGGTTCCATGCTCGTGCCTGTTTGGTGATGTTTTCCTTTGGCTTTTGTGGCTGATCCATAACCACTTACTTCTGCTGATGATACTTTTAGCTGGATCTCAGCCCATTCTCTCCCATAAATCTTTGTTCCTGATGGTTTCCGGTCACCAAATTCTCAGAATCTTTCTCAGGCACTTGCTGATAAATGCTTGGACTTTCTTTAAGATGGTCCTTGAAGGCGGCCAATTTTCAGATTCATAAAGGAAGACAGTTTTGACATTCGTATTGAAATCTGCAGTGTGGTCGATGTTATGTCCCTAGACTTCCATATCTTCTCCAAGATGTTAACTGTTGCTTTGGCTATTTCTATTCTGGCTTTAACGTCTTCATCTGTTCCTCCGTTAGTGCTAACGGTGCTTCCCAGGTACGTAAATGATGGAACATCTTCAATGGCTCCCTTCTCCAACATTATGGGATTGTTATTGGTGGTGTTCATTCTCATGGACTTTGTTTTACCCTTGTTAACAGAAAGGCTGAGCTTTACTGCCGATTCCTCCACTTGGGTGATCTTATCTTTCATTTGAGTGTAATTAAATTCTGTAAATTAAAGTGTGTCAAAAATATCTGACATCATGACAGACAGACTACTGTATATTTAGTTGTGATAATCTTTAAAATGAGAAAGGAATGTTAATGACCACTCGATAACACTGTAGTTTGCTGTAAATGACACGCGTCATTTGGCCGAGTGATTACTGTTTCCACCTCTCGACCGGGAGATCACGGGTCAGACCAAAGACCATCATAAAAGTGGTACTGACTGCCATCTGGCGAGGCATGCCACAATACCGTACAGATGTGAGTAGGGAGTTAAACTCTCACAGTTACCAGAGGACTGGCACCCCATTGTAATCCTAGCTATGTAGTAGGTGTGAGGCCGAGGACAAGAGAAACAGAGATGGGTACAGCCCAGTGAGCCTTAAGGGCATGGTGAGTCCTGGGACGGGAGACTGCTTGGAAAGACCAGATCCTGGCATGGGAGGGGCTTGCTGTAAATATGTAAATGGCTGTTTTTAATCTTTACTACTCATTGTTTGATTTTGATGTTGAAGTAATTGTTGGACCAGAGCCAATCAGTGGGCCTATAGGCACTCGGTTTGATTTTGAGAATGAGTTTCTCCAATATAAATTTCATTTCAGGCAACTGAAGGCTACTACGTGCTTCCTCCACTGCATCTCATCTTGATACTGCTGCAAATGCTACCTCACACAATGACCACTTACCACACTCAGAGGAAAGCGTAAATTGCCCTCTTCCACATATGTGAGCTCAAAGATGCACAGGATTGGCTTTCGTCTCTGATTGACGGGGGTTAACCAGAGTCATGTTATCCCTCCCACCCAGTTAGAATGCATGGGTAATTTTGCTTTCTTGGCTTCCAGATCAAAGAATCATGATCAAAATTCACATTCTATTGACTGGACACCATTCCGGAGCCTAGTCATTGATTTTTCATCATTTTGCAAGACAGCTAATTGGCTAACATTACATTAGACTCAGTAGAACTTAGCCACACTCCAGGCTACCAAGCAGAGTATAAAACCTGACCAATATAATATGAACAGCAGAATACAGTAAGCGCTAAAGACACTGTTAATAGGTGACACATTAAGCTAAAATTTGCAGACATTTGTACCTCTGAGAAGTCGGACACAAAAAGTTGAACGGACAGAATTATAGGTTAAAAAATGCAGTTTGCATAATTTAGCTAGCTGTACTTTAAGCAACATCACAAAAATATGAGTGATGTTACCTTTTCTGCTCACTCATTCTTTATTTCCAATCAACAGACCAAATACTGCTACAAACCTCAATGGATAAAAATTAAACATATAGAATATGATAAAACAACATGTATAACATTATTCAGCCCAAATAATGTTACTTGATTTAAAAAAATAAAGATGTTGTTGCTTCGCTCCTGGAAAGTTAGGAGAAATGTATAGTTAGCGAGCTAATATCTTTGCTAGTGACACTAGCTACTTGAAAATGTCAGCCTGGTGAAACGCAAAATTTTGTAACAAAATTCTGAGTCGACTTTTTTAGTTTGAACTGCTTTCATCGACATGTTGGCTTCAGTTTCCAAAGCTTCAATGTTCGTACTAATACTGCTGTCCTATCAAATCCCTTGTGCGCCTGATCTTTTAGGTCACTAGCTAGCCGAGCCTGCACTGTTTGTTGTCTCCAACTATTGCTGTGTCGGAGTTCTCATTAATATGTTTATAATGGTTGAAATTTTATCTCCAATTAAACAACAATGTAAATGTGCTACCAATGTTCTTCTGAGACATCAGCACAGCAAACAACTGGAAACGTCAACCAACAAATTAACACCAGACTCAGGAAACACATGACATGTTTTATGCAGTTCTCTAATCAGTCAATCCCTTGACAGCAGCGCAAAATCATGCAGATACAAATCAAGAGCTTCAGTTCATGTTCTCAATTTTCAAACATCAGAATAGGAGAAATCGTGATCTCGAAGTGTGACTTTCACTGTGGCATGGGTTTGAGCCAGATGGGCTGGTTTGAGTATTTCAGAAACTGCTGCTCTCCTGGGGTTTTCACACACAACAGTCTCTCGAGTTTACACAGAATGGTGCGAAAAACAAAACACATCGAGTGAGCAACAGTTCTGTGGGTGGAAACAAACATCTTGTTGAGAAGAGAGATCAGAGGAAAATGGCCAGTGGTGGGTTTCTCAAAAGCCTCTTAACGTTAAGAGCATCTTAACTAGGAGAGAGAGTGTTCATTGTGCCGGTCGCTTAACCATTTAACAATGATCTTTGTGCTACGAAGCTTTTGGGAAACTCGGCACAGGTTGGTTCGAGCTGCCAGGAAGGATATAGTAACTCATAGCAACTCTTTACAACTGTGGTGAGCAGAAAAGCATCTCAGCATGCAACAGCAGAAGACCACATTGGGTTCCAGTCCTGCCAGCCAAGAACAGGAATCTGAGAATCAAGAACAAGTTCCAACTGTATTAAAGTGTCTGGTTAGTGTAATATTGGAGGTTTTCTTGAAGAACTTTCCCTAAAATACAGATTTTAGTTACATTAAACTCCTTGCACTGATGTGAAAGGATATCATAAAAACAAATACCCAATCAGACTGTGAGTGAAGAGCAATCAGTGCAAATCAAAATTAAATGTCATTATTATAATCACGGGGCGGCACGGTGGTGTAGTGGTTAGCGCTGTCGCCTCACAGCAAGAAGGTCTGGGTTCGAGCCCCGGGGCCGGCGAGGGCCTTTCTGTGTGGAGTTTGCATGTTCTCCCCGTGTCCGTGTGGGTTTCCTCCGGGTGCTCCGGTTTCCCCCACAGTCCAAAGACATGCAGGTTAGGTTAACTGGTGACTCTAAATTGACCGTAGGTGTGAATGTGAGTGTGAATGGTTGTCTGTGTCTATGTGTCAGCCCTGTGATGACCTGGCGACTTGTCCAGGGTGTACCCCGCCTTTCGCCCGTAGTCAGCTGGGATAGGCTCCAGCTTGCCTGCGACCCTGTAGAAGGATAAAGCGGCTAGAGATAATGAATGAATGAATTAATATTATAATCACAGAGCTGATGCACAATAATTGAGAGAGAATGCGTGATTTTGGCCACACAAATCAATCACTGATATTTTGAGACTTGGGAACTGTAAGGTGCTATCTAACTGTTTTCAAACTGTAAGTTACACACGAAATGTAACTTTCTACATCACTATATTGCTAAAAACACATTCCAAATAGTTGTGCGCTTTGCGCATGGTTTAATATCCAAAACTCATGAATGTTTTTCTTCAAGAATGTTCATGTTTCAAGTTTAAAAGGTCAAGGTCTCAATTAGCTTGGACATGAGTGTTGTTACAACCCATGATTAGCATGACTAGCATGATTAGCAAAGCAAATGTTGTGAAAAGAATTATTAGCTATGTTAGCGAGCCAATATTCCCTGCAAACATGACCTAGGTATGTAGATTGGTTTAAAATTAGCTCATCCCAACTGCGTGAGCCTTTATTTATTGACATAAATAACATCAACCTTGTCAGATTTAGCCAAAATGCTAAAACGGATTTTGAGTGAATGGTGACTAGCCTGCTAGTTTTTGGAACTGGTTAAATGAGAGATGTGGGTCTGTGTGTTTGATAGAAAGAGACTGATACTGTTTTGAAAGTTATTTTCTGCAGAGATAATAAACTCTGAGCCGACAATTAGGAAAATAAATCATGAAATCATTTCTTTGCTGAGGCGTCCTTGAAAATGGCAGAATGGCAGAATGGCATCGTGAAGGCAAAATGCCGCAAAAGGTAATGACGAATTGTGCCTTCACTCAGACGTCAGACTAAATGTCCTTTCGATGGGAATATGAAAGTGTTTTCACTGTGATTTTATACTGATATGAGGTGAGCAACATCCAAAATCAAAAGTCATGGCGAAGTCCAGACTGTCTTTGTCTGCTTGCAGAGACGAGACGAATAAGAGAATGGAAAATGTGGCGCTTTAGTCACCCAGATGAAAGAAAGGGTGGCGGGGGAAGGGCTCACGTACACACACACACACACACACACACACACACTCAGTCTGTGTGGGCGTGTTTAAGTGTGACCTTAATACTGCAATATAAACACACACACACACACACACATACACACACACAGGCTTTCAATTTACATAACTAACCCTGAGGTCAGTGTTACATTGTGTGTGTACTGGGAAGGAGCATGTTCGGGCAAATCGAAAGTCGAAAAATGTGTGTTTTCCCCAGTTTTGAGTGTGTGTCTGGTCGTGTTTAGACATTCCTGTGATGTTTCTACGTTTTTTTAACAAACAAACTTGATTGTAATTTAATATGCAAATTTCTAGTTCTATAGCTTTATAGTATTAACATTAAATCCAAGTTTCGCAATCAACTATAGATGATGGTGAATATGTTTAATTTATCATGAGAACGTTATCATCAAACAGTCATCGGCCACTTTATTAGGCACACCCATACACCTGCTGTTTTATGCAGTTCTCTAATCAGCCAATCCCTTGACAGCAGCACAATGCATACAGTGGTGCTTGAAAGTTTGTGAACCCTTTAGAATTTTCTATATTTCTGTATAAAGATGACCTAAAACATTATCAGACTTTCACACAAGTCCTAAAAGTAGATAAAGAGAACCCAGTTAAACAAATGAGACAAAAAATATCATACTTGGTCATTTATTGACTGAGGAAAATGATCCAGTATTACATCTCTGTGAGTGGTAAAAGTATGTGAACCTCTAGGATTAGCAGTTAATTTGAAGGTGAAATTAGACTCAGGTGTTTTCAATCAATGGGATGACAATCAGGTGTGAGTGGGCACCCTGTTTTATTTAAAGAACAGGGATCTATCAAAGTCTGATCTTCACAACACGTTTGTGGAAGTGTATCATGGCACGAACAAAGGAGATTTCCGAGGACCTCAGAGAAAGCGTTGTTGATGCTCATCAGGCTGGAAAAGGTTACAAAACCATCTCTAAAGAGTTTGGACTCCACCAATCCACAGTCTGGTGGGGTTTACATTAGACCGTATCAGCGGATCATCAGATTAATGTTTTTAAAACGATTAGCGTGCACACAGCAACACCAATACACGATTCACGTGCACATAGCAACACCAATACATGGATACGCTCGGCTCCGCAGGCATCCTGCACTCCAAATCACTCCGCCCTGAACAGCGAGTGCCCTCTGGAGGGTGCGCAATCTGGCCCTGCGCAGCTCACAGAGCGCGCGAGTATAGCGCACGAGCAGTGATTCGGGACTGAGCCGCTGTGTGTGTGATCCCAGCGCATTTCACTTACCACTTGCAAGTGGAAGGATGGCAAGCCTAAAGACAATCATAACTACACAATGGGCAGTATTTGCATCAGTATTTGCAGTATTTTCATACTTTTATACTCTTTAATGAAAGGTGATACAAGGCGGAAGTCTGCGCCGTTTTTCAGCAGTCGCGTCACATGACCAACGCCAGCGAATCAGGAAGGTGGATGTCACAGTGACGTTGTCCAATGACGACGCCAGCTAGAGCTCAGCACAGCGTATCCGCGTATCCGCGTATTCTCAATGTTTACACAGCACCGGACCAGACACGATCTAGATTGAATACGTGGACCCTGACGGATTCCCGTTTCCCGGCGTTTCCAGGCGTTTTAATGTAAACGGACAGTGCATCCGCGAAGAAAACGAGACAGATATGGTCTAATGTAAACTTGGCCTCAGACAGATTGTGTACAAATGGAGGAAATTCAAGACCATTGTTCCCCTCCCCAGGAGTAGTTGACCAACAAAGATCACTCCAAGAGCAAGGCGTGTAATAGTCAGTGAGGTCACAAAGGACCCCAGGGTAACTTCTAAACAACTGAAGACCTCTCTCACATTGGCTAATGTTAATGTTCATGAGTCCACCATCAGGAGAACGCTGAACAACAATGGTGTGCATGGCAGGGTTGCAAGGAGAAAGCCACTGCTCTCCAAAAAGAACATTGCTGCTCATCTGCAGTTTGCTAAAGATCACGTGGACAAGTCAGAAGGCTATTGGAAAAATGTTTTGTGGATGGATGAAACCAAAATAGAACTTTTTGGTTTCAATGAGAAGCGTTATGTTTGGAAGAAGGAAACCACTGCATTCCAGCATAAGAACCTTATCCCATCTGTGAAACATGGTGGTGGTAGGATCATGGTTTGGGCCTGTTTTGCTGCATCTGGGCCAGGACGGCTTGCCATCATTGATGGAATAATGAATTCTGAATTATACCAATGAATTCTAAAGAAAATGTCAGGACATCTGTCCATGAACTGAATCTCAAGAGAAGGTGGGTCATGCAGCAAGACAACGACCCTAAGCACACAAGTTGTTCTACCAAAGAATGGTTAAAGAAGAATAAAGTTAATGTTTTGGAATGGCCAAGTCAAAGTCCTGACCTTAATCCAATCGAAATGTTGTGGAAGGACCTGAAGCGAGCAGTTCATGTGAGGAAACCCACCAACATCCCAGAGTTGAAGCTGTTCTGTACGGAGGAATGGGCTAAAATTCCTCCAAGCCGGTGTGCAGGACTGATCAACAGTTACCGGAAACATTTAGTTGCAGTTATTGCTGCACAAGGGGGTCACACCAGATACTGAAAGCAAAGGTTCACATCCTTTTGCCAC
The DNA here is from genome assembly GCF_027579695.1 of Neoarius graeffei. Classification (NCBI taxonomy): domain Eukaryota; kingdom Metazoa; phylum Chordata; class Actinopteri; order Siluriformes; family Ariidae; genus Neoarius; species Neoarius graeffei. The sequence continues at coordinate 11,277,127 of NC_083588.1, forward strand.
TCGCAGATATGTAATATTGGATCATTTTCCTCAATAAATAAATGAATGAGTATAATATTTTTGTCTCATTTGTTTAACTGGGTTCTCTTTATCTACCTTTAGGACTTGTGTGAAAATCTGATGATGTTTTAGGTCATATTTATGCAGAAATATAGAAAAATCTAAAGGGTTCACAAACTTTCAAGCACCACTGTAAAATCACACAGATACAAATAAAGAGCTTCAGTTCATGTTCACAATGTTCAAACATCAGAACGGTTAAAATTGTGATCTCAAAGTGTGACTTTCTTTCACTGTGGCATGGGTGTTGGTTTGAGCCAGATGGACTGGTTTGAGTATTTCAGAAACTGCTGATCTCCTGGGGTTTTCACACACAACAGTCTCGAGAGTTTACACAGAATGGTGCGAAAAACAAAAAACCTGAGTGAGTGAGCAACGACAGTTCTGTGTGGAAACGCCTTGTTGATACGAGAGATCAGAGGAAAATGGCCAGATTGGTTTGCGCTGCCAGGAAGGCTGTAGTAACTCATAGCAACTCTTTACAACCGTGGTGAGCAGAAAAGCATCTCAGCATGCAGCAGCAGAAAACCACATTGAGTTCCACTCCTGCCATCCAAGAACATGTTTCTATGAAAGTGGCCGCTGAGGGTAATGTGTGCTAACTGTCCATTTTGCTATTTGGCTCACTAGCTAGTAGTTTTGTAGCTAATGCTCACAAACCACTGAATGAATCTTGAAAAAATACGGGATAAGTCCAGAACGCCAAAGATGGTGGTTGTATGCACATATCCCACCTCTCTCCCCAAAAAGAAAAAAAAATCTGTAGAGTCGGGAAACATACTGTATTCAGCCAGTCGTGTTGTTGCTCTTCTGCAAGCACATGCATAGTCGAAGTACAGCAACTTTCTTGCAACCTTGTGTATCTATCGTAAAAGTATAGCCTTTGGGAATAAAATCATTTTAAACCTTATTCTGGGGTAAAGTCAGCAGACTTTTTCAGCATTGTTTTGTTTTTAATCATATTTGACTGGTGATTTTGTATCTGCAGTTTTTATGCCCTGGTGGCCATTGAAAGTGCAGTTATGGCTCTGTCCTCATTCATTTAAATAGGGGCCTGATCTTATGAGCTTGAAATAGCTGCCCGCATGAATTACCAAGATGGCTACTGAGTGGCAAGACTTGCCTTGAAGAACTTTGGCTAAACTTAACATGAATTAAATGATTCGTAATGATGCGAAATCTCATCTCATCTCATTATCTCTAGCCGCTTTATCCTGTTCTACAGGGTCGCAGGCAAGCTGGAGCCTATCCCAGCTGACTACGGGCGAAAGGCGGGGTACACCCTGGACAAGTCGCCAGGTCATCACAGGGCTGACACATAGACACAGACAACCATTCACACTCACACCTATGGTCAATTTAGAGTCACCAGTTAACCTAACCTGCATGTCTTTGGACTGTGGGGGAAACCGGAGCACCCGGAGGAAACCCACGCGGACACGGGGAGAACATGCAAACTCCACACAGAAAGGCCCTCGCCAGCCCCGGGGCTCAAACCCAGGGCCTTCTTGCTGTGAGGCGACAGCACTAACCACTACACCACCGTGCCGCCCCTGATGCGAAATTATTATTTCAAATAATACAAAAACAAACACAAAATAAAGCTCGTTACATGTGGAACTGTGGTCCTGTGAACCCCAGATAACTGCCGGGGTGGAGAGAATCCCCTAGATACTGTTTAGTGCACATGTGCATGCCTGCCAAACTTGAAGTGAAAACCGACTGTGTTTGCAATAAATACCACTGTCATACAACCATATTTCTCTGGAACGTTCTTATCAAGTGTTTTCTGGGGGAAAAAAAAACCTTGGAGGTCATCAAGGGTTCAAAGAACCACAGTTACATCTGTGATTTGCATCCTATTTCACCCTTCTTAACTACTTGGGACAGTGAGAATCACCTGCATGACATATGTTATGAGGAACCAACAAACTTCAGGGTTAACTGGAAAGGTGCTCAGAGATGGCCACTGCACTCACACCACTGGGAGGGGTGATGTTTCTTTTGTAGTACATTGTGACATCCAGGTAGTAGAATCTCAGATTTCTTGGAGCAGCATGTCTCGAAGTAATGCCCAGGAGGAGATCCTTGTCAGGTGGCGTTTCACAGTAGCAGCTGGACCCTTTTCCACGAATGTAAATCAGGTGCTAGTTCTGGGCTCGTGCTTGTGCTGGTTCAGAGCCAGTTCAACTTGTGAACCATCGAAGAACTGGTTTGCTTTTCCATCAGAGGGTCACATCATGACGTCACTGTATATGCCTCTGCTCTCCCAGCAGCTAGCCCTGCTAGCCCAAACTGCTTAGTGCCACTCGCCCACCATATTAGCACTGCTTGGTGGAAGAAGGGCTACTATAGGCCATGGTGATGGTCCACCACTCTGTGTTCCAGTCTGTGTCGATACAAGGGAACTCCCCTCCCCAGTCTTTCCTCTGATGCAGATGAACAGATGGTCTGAGGAGCTGATGACTACTGTTCAGTCTACGTAATACAGTAGGGCACATACCGGACACAACAAGGAATACTCTGCAGGTTCTCCCTCAATTGATAGATTTTAGTTATTGCAGAATCAGCAGGCCATGCGTAGTGAGCTGATTGCGAGAGCATAAAGCTCTCCCAGTCTTTGTGATGAAGTGATTTCTAGTTTTTAGAGGCACCCATTTCAGTTTGCCATCTTCCCTCTGATCAAAGGGAAGGGTCTGAAGGGACCAGAGCAGAAGAGAGTGATCTCACACCAGGATTCTGGGGAATCGGGGTGAATGGAGGCACCTCTCCCCTTTCAGAAAAGTTGTAATCAGTTTATGAACCCCTGAGAGATGCCATGTATGGTGCTGTGATGTGATGCAGTGGCCACATCACACTGTTTGGTAGTCCCTGAAGAAATGTTCGGAAATGGGCAGTACAACAGATCTTGTCAAAGGCATACACACCATTTTCAGGACACCTTCCACCAAAGAGTATGCTTGTGTATACTTGATGCTTAGTATCAAGGCCTGGTACGAGACACTCTTGCGTTCAGGAGTGGTTCCTGGACTGCGAGATTGCAATCCTCAGTTTGTGAATGTTGGGCCAAACCAACAGGCACAGGTAACCTGATTGGGGGAAGTCAATCTCTTTGTCCGTCTAGAATAGCAAGTCTGCTGGGGTTCTGAGCCCAAGTGAAAGCAGCAGTGGAAACCAAATCTTTGCCACCCACCTTGGGGCTATAAATGGTGGTAGAGCAGGAAGGTGTCCAGTGGATGGTGAGGCCGGTGCATCCTGTCTCAGCACTCTGTCCATCCCGACCAGGGAGAACCACAATCAGCAATGGCACGAGCAAAGATGTCAACTTGTGCCTTTTCCAGACCAGGTGACCACTTGTGGTCATGGGCGCAGATAGAGGGGGGGGACGGGGGGATTCGTCCCACCCAGATTTAAATTCACCTCGTTCGGTCCCCCCCACTTATAGGGAGGAAAAAACGTCTATGCTGTCTTTCTTTGCATAAGGCAAACCTCACGGAAAAATCAAAAGACTAATTACCATTCGGTTTATTGAGGTGCACAGCAGTACAGACATAGTTGCAACTGCGCAGACTGCACAGGTTGCGAGCTCGAGCTTGGTTGCTATGGTTACCCACAACAAGTTTGACAGGCATATCGGGGACAGCTCCTCCTAGTTCAGGACCCCAACACGGCATGATGAAGGGTGCCAAAAGGCAGAAAACGATTGCATCGTTTTTTCAAAAAAACGACTGTAAGTAAACTGTGCCTTACTTTATCATATCACCTTGCAATTTTTTGATAGTCTGTTCAAAGTAATGTCGTAGTGAAAGTAAAATCATACGGAGTAGAGATGCCTTTCTGGTAGCCTCCTTCTTTCGGTGGCAGCCTGTAGATACAGTGCTCAGAAGGCAGTTTTAATGTTTAATCTGGCGTTCCCTGCCATAATTTCAGCGAGCATATTGTTTCATAAGGAAACTTTGCAAAGAGTTGTTGACTGACTGCCGCTCACGCAACACACAGGCATAGTTAGAAAGTCAGGATGCACTGGTTTACACTTTACACACACACACGTAGCCCAGCCTCTCGCTATGTTTAACAGTTGGAACTTAGCGATTTTAAAACTAGTTTTGCAGTTTTGCAATTTCTGTGCGTGATGATAATGTGTAAACTTTGGATTTCCATAGGCTATGTTAAAATGTTATCATTGTCCTGGCCTGCAGGTAGTTCCTGGTGATGGCAGTGAGGGAGGTGAAATAACATGTATACACACTACCGTTCAAAAGTTTGGGGTCACCCAGACAATTTTGTGTTTTCCATGAAAAGTCACACCTTTATTTACCACCATAAGTTGTAAAATTAATAGAAAATACAGTCAAGTCATTTTTCTGGCCATTTTGAGCATTTAATCGACCCCACAAATGTGATGCTCCAGAAACTCAATCTGCTCAAAGGAAGGTCAGTTTTATAGCTTCTCTAAAGAGCTCAACTGTTTTCAGCTGTGCTAACATGATTGTACAAGGGTTTTCTAATCATCCATTAGCCTTCTGAGGCAATGAGCAAACACATTGTACCATTAGAACACTGGAGTGAGAGTTGCTGGAAATGGGCCTCTATACACCTATGGAGATATTGCACCAAAAACCAGACATTTGCAGCTAGAATAGTCATTTACCACATTAGCAATGTATAGAGTGGATTTCTGATTAGTTTAAAGTGATCTTCATTGAAAAGAACAGTGCTTTTCTTTCAAAAATAAGGACATTTCAAAGTGACCCCAAACTTTTGAACGGTAGTATATATATATATATATATAATCTCATCTCATTATCTCTAGCCGCTTTATCCTTCTACAGGGTCGCAGGCAAGCTGGAGCCTATCCCAGCTGACTACGGGCAAAAGGCGGGGTACACCCTGGACAAGTTGCCAGGTCATCACAGGGCTGACACATAGACACAGACAACCATTCACACTCACATTCACACCTACGGTCAATTTAGAGTCACCAGTTAACCTAACCTGCATGTCTTTGGACTGTGGGGGAAACCGGAGCACCCGGAGGAAACCCACGCGGACACGGGGAGAACATGCAAACTCCACACAGAGAGGCCCTCGCCGGCCCCGGGGCTCGAACCCAGGACCTTCTTGCTGTGAGGCGACAGCGCTAACCACTACACCACCGTGCTGCCCCATATATATATATATATATATATATATATATATATATCTACAAAATGGAATCATTTGCTGACAGCTCAGTCCCCCCCAGTTCAAAAATCCTATCTGCGCCCCTGCTTGTGGTTGCGGACACCAGAAGAGCATACACTGCACCAACACCAGCGTAATGTCCCAGTACCCGAGTTGCACCGAGTGAGGCAAGCCATGGCTGGGCCTGCCGAAAGTCTTTCAACCTTGTGCTGATGACTGATGCATTTGGCGGTCACAACACTGTTGACCAATACGTGGTAACGTCACAGCACCAGGAAGACAAACCTGAGGGCCAGATAGCCGATAGCTTAAAAAGATGTCCATGTGGTCCAACGTGTATGAGACAAGAAAAGAATGGAAGAAGGCTTTATACCAGTGGTATTTATTGCAAATATTGGGCCATGTATCACTTCATAACTTTGTTGGAAGGTCTGTATGTGCACATGCACAAGAAGGTGTGATTGATATGTGAATCTCTTTCTGTCTCTTTTTTCTCCTATCTCTACCAGTTCATTCCTCTCTCGCTGTCTCTATTTCTCAGTCTCTCCCTCTTTGTCTTCTCCACTCCCCCCCCTCATTTTTGTCTCTTTCTCATCTCTTTTGCCTCTCCCACCCTTGGCCTTTCTTTCGATATCCCTATCTCTCTGTCATTTTTCTTCCCAAACTGTTGATTCTGTCACTTTTCTCTGCTGCTCGGGCAAGTTCCATAGCAACAGGAATTCTGGGAAACCTGTTTTTCACATGTTCACCTGCCAAATCCAGGTGTAGAGAAAGTCTACCCCCCCCCCCCCCCCCCACACACACACACACACATACACAGAAAGAAAGACAGACAGAAGGAGAGATTTAACTGACATGCATAGGGGCAAGACATGGATCTGCAGTGACAGGCGACTTATTCATACCAGACTGTGGTGTGTGTGTGTGTGTGTGTGTGTGTGTCAGTGGCGGCTGCTGGTTTTTAAAACAGGGGAAGCCCATTTTACGCATTCACTGTAAAACCTGTAGGCCGGATATCAAAGCATAGAAAGGTGTGCCCCATTAGCATAGTGAATTAGACAACCCTACCTAGTGGCAGAAAGTATTTTTGCTTGTACATTTCATGTTATAGTCTGGCTTGCCAGGCTAGTGCCTCATATCCTTAATCAAAAATATCAAACATCCAAAAATCACTGGCTATTCAACGAAGAGCCTTGAACATCATACCCTGATATGCAACACAGAGTCTTTAACACAACACCCAGCTGTGCAACACATCCTTGAGCATCTTCTGCAACACAGTCTGGAAATTCATAACCAGGTGGGATATGCAACACACAGAACCTTGAATATTATACCCAGGTATAACCTATAACACAGAGCCCACCATTCTCTTAACATTACTGAACAATATACACACTTCAGATTCATGAACATGAACACTATTTATACACAAATTCTGCCCTCCACTCCTTTTCCAGAAAATGGTCTGTGACCCTGTCATACTAGCTGGTTGTGCTTTCCAGAGACTTTACCAATTTCTGTTAGCAGCTAGCACTGCAGATCCCAATAAGGCTCAAGCTAGCCTACAACCAGATTGAACTAAAATGAAATAAACGACTGAATTCACGAATGATCAAACTGATAGAATGGATGAAAGTTAACGGAGCACAACGAGTAATATTTACATTTATTTACAGAGTAATGTACAGAGACATCAATGAGAAGAACCGTTTATATGAAAAGAAATTCGGACAGCACTTTGGCACACGACTACACTTTCTCGACATCCGCTAGGGACTGACTGATCATACTTCCGTGTTCCTCGCCGAAGTACCGCCCTCCTCATGTCTTTCAAACACTACCTCCAATCATCCTTTATCAGCCCGGCTTCTTGTCCCTCCCACTGTCTCGTTTAGTCCCAGAGAAGCCCGGCTTCCCTGGAAGTGACGATTTTGTTGATTTTAACCAATAACAACTAGCCGAAATTGGCTGTTCAGAGCCGTCTCGTAGACTGCAACGGATACCCGGCTGCCAGTCAGTGTTGCCAGATACTGCTGACGTTTTCCATCCCAAAATATGTTCAAAACCCGCCAAAATGCACTTAAAACCGCCCAATCTGGCAACACTGGTGCCAGTCCATAGAGCCCATTGAAATAAGAAAGGTTACAGCCTGGCAGCAAAGGTGATTCTCGTAGCGACCTGCAAGTTCGTCAGACATCACTCAAATAAGTTACAGGATAGTTATGAACATAAATACAATCTTGGGCATATATTATGTTATGCAAGTTATTGTTTTAATGAGAATTCAACGTCGTAGACGCCGCAGTTTGGGGAGAGAATTTTAGGGGAAGCTCAGCTTCCCTTGTTGTCTCTGAGAAATCGCCCCTGGTGTGTGTGTGTGTGTGTGTGTGTGTGTGTGTGTGTGTGTGTGTGTGTGAAAGAGAGAGAGAGACAGCCTCTTTGGTCAGTAAAGAATAGAAGAGCAGTTGATTACTAGTGGTTAAACTTGTTCTTTGCCTCACAGTTATCTTACTGTTGCTTGCCGTACATCTGAACAAAAATAACTAGCTGTCTCTTCTGTCCAGCCACATAAGCCATGCTTTTCAGAGTCCATTTTTCTCCCCTAGATTTCGTGTGCATTGGGGGTAGTTTAAGCCAGCTTCGGTGACACATCCATAAAACTTCATCAGCAGTGAATGAAGCAAAAATAAATCCAAATGAGGCTGATTGCTTTCTCAATCGCGGATTTATCCTTTCGATTCCTTTAGAGCAGAAACTAACATGAGATAAACTGAGCAAACATTGTCCGATCGCAGTCACTCCAGGTTACTGCTAGGAAGCAGAAATCTTTCGCTCTAATCTTCAAAACTGTGACCAGCTGTCACTTGTCCTCCATATTTTTTTTTTTTTTGTCAAAACTTTCATGGAACTCAAGTCTAGTAAAGAGAATTATGCGACAGCTTCGAAAGCAAACCTTCTGCCCAAACATCTTGTCTATGAAACGCATCCCGAAACACAGTGGAGTGATGGTAAGCTTGAAGCGTCCACATTGGCAATTTATAATATTTGTGTGGGTTGAAAAACACCATGCTTCGTTTACAAAGTCAAAACTTCCCTGCAAAGTTCAACACCCACTCAGACAAGTTCTCGTTTTCTCTCTCACACCCATACTCACAGATACACACCCTTGTTACATAAACAGAAGGTCATAACTCTGGTGTGGTTTCTTTTGTCTCGGTAAGAAATGAGAGAGAAGGGAGAGCGAGAGAGGTTCAGATTTTTGAGTCTGGAGTAAAATTACACACCACTTCCAAAGATGGTGGTGTGTGTGTGTGTGTGTGTGTGTGTGTAAGCCCTCATGGCTTTTTGGAGGTGGGTTTAGAAATGTGTGGCTGCTTCTACACTTTGTAAAGAACAGAGCGAGGGAGGGTGCATGCGTGCGTGTGTGTGTGTGTGTGTGTGTGTGTGTGTGTGTGTGTGTGTACAGTAAGTGTGTAGTAAGTACTGTATATTAGAATGGGACTTTTTTCCCTCGTTTTGAAATGACTCTCGATGGAAACAACATTTAATCAAGTATTTGGATCTCCTCAGAATTATTTTGAAAAAAAAAAACTAAAACCATCTAAACCTCCGGTGTGAATTGTTCTTTTGCAGTAATTCCAGTTTTGAGGTGTCTTGGATGTGTCTTTATGAGCTTTGCACATTTTGATTTTCTCCCAGTCCTCGATGCAAATTTTTTCCAACTCTCCCAGATGTTGGTGGATACTAATTTCTAGGTCATGCCACAGTTTTTCACTTGATTTGAAGTCTGGCAACTCTTTTACCTTCTTTCCTCCCCTTTTATTCAAGCAATTCCTTTGTAAATTTTTGCCTTGGCTGGACCAGGTTCTCCTTAAGAAGTTGCTTGGATTTGGCTCTATCCATGCTGCCCTTGATGGCAACAAGATTCAACATAACCAGGCTACATGGACCATAGCGTCAAGTTGGGTATAAGCCCTGTACAACAAGATTGACTGGAATAACTGTTTAATTCTATCCACATTCACTGGATTTTGAGAAACAGAGCATTTTTATCTCATTATCTCTAGCCACTTTATCCTGTCCTACAGGGTCGCAGGCAAGCTGGAGCCTATCCCAGCTGACTACGGGCGAAAGGCGGGGTACACCCTGGACAAGTCGCCAGGTCATCACAGGGCTGACACATAGACACAGACAACCATTCACACTCACATTCACACCTACGGTCAATTTAGAGTCACCAGTTAACCTAACCTGCATGTCTTTGGACTGTGGGGGAAACCGGAGCACCCGGAGGAAACCCACACGGACACGGGGAGAACATGCAAACTCTGCACAGAAAGGGCCTCGCCGGCCACGGGGCTCGAACCCGGACCTTCTTGCTGTGAGGCGACAGCGCTAACCGCTACACCACCGTGCCGCCCGAGCATTTTTATTTTTTGCAAATTTGATAAATCAAAACTTTATACAAAATGACCGAGAAAATCATTTCCACTAAGGCGGACTTCTTAAAAACCTATCGATGGCTGCACGAATTGATTTTATTTATTTATTTAGAAAGTGCTGTCTTGGTGTCATGCCGAGGTATTTAGACATTTATTTTAACTTTTCCTTGGACATTTCAGTTCTGTAATTTTCAAACTTCCTTGAGCTTTTGAACCAGTCTAAAAGAAACCTCAACAAGTGTTGATGCTTAAAGGAACAGTCCACCGTACTTCCATAATGAAATATGCTCCTATCTGAATTGAGACGAGCTGCTCCGTACCTCTCCGAGCTTTGCGCGACCTCCCAGTCAGTCAGACGCGCTGTCACTCCTGTTAGCAATGTAGCTAGGCTCAGCGTAGCCAATGGTATTTTTTGGGGCTGTAGTTAGATGCGACCAAACTCTTCCGCGTTTTTCCTGTTTACATAGGTTTATATGACCAGTGATATGAAACAAGTTCAGTTACACAAATTGAAACGTAGCGATTTTCTATGCTATGGAAAGTGCGCACTATAATGACAGGCGTACTAACACCTTCTGCGCACTTCGACAGCGCATTGATATCTGAGCTCCGTATCAATGCGCTGCCGAAGCGCGCAGAAGGTGTTAGTACGCCTGTCATTATAGTGCGGACTTTCCATAGCATAGAAAATCGCTACGTTTCAATTTGTGTAACTGAACTTGTTTCATATCACTGGTCATATAAACCTATGTAAACAGGAAAAACGCGGAAGAGTTTGGTCGCATCTAACTACAGCCCCCAAAAATACCATTGGCTACGCTGAGCCAATCTACATTGCTAACAGGAGTGACAGCGCGTCTGACTGACTGGGAGGTCGCGCAAAGCTCGGAGAGGTACGGAGCAGCTCGTCTCAATTCAGATAAGAGCATATTTCATTATGGAAGTACGGTGGACTGTTCCTTTAAAGATGAAGCATGTAAACAAACCGGCAAAATGACAGGAGCAATTTGTGAAAAATGCTATAATAATAATAATTCTTGAAAAAAAAAGATACGTTCTTACTATCAAATACTTTCATTCCATATTTTGTTGCTTTTTGTGTTTTGGGGGGTTTTGTTTTCGAGTAGAGTTTTTATTTTGCCCTCGATTGGTTCAGCAACATGCTCTGCCATTTTGTTTTTCTCTACTCACAGTATATGAGCTGATATCCAAGGAGTAGAGGAGCTAATCAGAGCGCGTGTACAATATGTAGCATAGTATTGATTTTAGTCAATAATGCTGGTGTTATTAACATATAGTATATTTGTAATATACTGTATTATTAGTAATGTTTTTACAAAATGTAAAATATTTGAAATTATATGATATATGATAACATTTTTGTGCTAGTGTATGCACACACACACACACACACACACACACACACACACACACACACACACACACACACACACAGAGTGGTGAGAGGTGAGCATTCTTTCATTGTTTATGATTAGGTTGGAAAGTGAGCTTGACGTCCAGACACTGTTATGACTGCAGAGACTGTGATTGTATCAGACAGATCTCTCTCGCGCGCACACCTTCACATGCACGCACACACACACACACACACACACACACACACACACACACACACACACTGCAATGCCCCCTATATATTGCATTGTGTTGTGTTCATGGTGCAAGAGACAAATAGATAAATACTATTTGAGCAGTGTGTGTGTGTGTGTGTGTGTGTGTGTGTGTGTGTGTGTGTGTGTTGCTAGACCCACAAATGCAGTCGGATGGTTCAGGCGAGGACAGCAGCCTTTGGAGTAATTGCATTTTCGGCTGCATTATAGTTTAAGTCATTATGCAGCTCTTCCTTTCCAAATCCCCACAGAGACAAAAACATGGCTGTAGAGCAAGAATAGACTTAAGTGCCTGTGCGTGCGTGTGTGTGTGTGTGTGTGAGAGAGAGAGAGAGAGAGAGAGAGAGAGAGAGAATCTCCTCCATAACTAAATCACCATGTCTATAATGAAACTATATATGTAAACAAACTAGTGAAGTATTAAGAACTGAGTTTCTGCATCAATGAACACGCAGATGAATCAAAGAGTTTAATTAGACTCACATTCATAAATAACAGTGCACCGCTAATCCATCCATCCATCCATCCATCCATCCATCCATCCATCCATCCATCCATCCATCCATTATCTGTAGCCACTTATCCTGTCCTACAGGGTCACAGGCAAGCTGGAGCCCATCTCAGCTGACTACGGGCGAAAGGCGGGGTACACCCTGGACAAGTCGCCAGGTCATCACAGGGCTGACACATAGACACAGACAACCATTCACACTCACATTCACACCTACGGTCAATTTAGAGTCACCAGTTAACCTAACCTGCATGTCTTTGGACTGTGGGGGAAACCGGAGCACCCGGAGGAAACCCACGCGGACACGGGGAGAACATGCAAACTCCGCACAGAAAGGCCCTCGCCAGCCGCTGGGCTCGAACCCGGACCTTCTTACTGTGAGGCGACAATACTAACCACTACACCACCGCTAATCTAATTAAACTAATTTATTCGTCAGACCATTCATGTCGCTGTGCCCTCACTTCCAGGAGCGATTGCTGTGTTTTGAGGAGAATAACTTTTGGAAGTGCAGACACAGCGTCAACAAGTTTTGGAGCTGATTATACAGAATGTGTTGGTAAATCACAGATTTATACTGTAGTAATGCATTCAGAATATATTACTGCTGTTTCTGTAGTCTGGAGAAGAACGAGAAAGCAATGCTGAGATGGATGTGTAGTGTGAAGCCCGATGATGTGGTCAGCTCTAGCTGTCTTTGTCGGAGACTTGGCCGAGCGGAGCTTGATGCCAACCTTCGATAAAAGTGCCAACAGTGGTTTGGCCACATCTGTTGGAGCACCTCTTGTATTAAAGGGTCATATCCCAGCAAGTGGACGGATCAAGGAAAAAGGGCTGCCCCTGCAAGACCTGGTGTGAGCTGATCAAACAGGACCTCAAGAAGTGGTGCCTTACACCCAAAGATGCTTTCGACAGGGACTTCTGGAAGAAGGAATTATGGACTTGCCGTGTAGCATCCAACACCGGTGGTGTTACGTGACATTAAACCAGATAGTGAGTGAGTGTCGTCACAACTCAGTGTCACAGTAAATTACCAGTAAAAAATTTTTGGGCACACTTTCGAATTCAATGTTTTTTTTCCCATTATTCTTCATTAAAAGTCACTTCATGTCTTTCAGTAATGATGGATGCCGTTTCTCTTTACTTTGTTGAGCGCTTCTTGACATTATATGGATTACTATTTGTTGAATAGGGTTATTTACTGTATTTTTATGATTTACTATTTACTGTTTTATCTCAAACACATGAAGAAGGCAAGAAACTTGTCCACTAATTAACTTTTGACGAGGGACACCCGTTAATTGAAAAGCATTCCATTTGACTACCTCATGAAGCTGGTTAAGGTAATGCCAATCGTGTACAAAGCGTCATCAAGAAAAACGGTGGCTCCTGTGAAGAATCTTTAAAGAAAGATGAAACATATTTTGTTTTTCTAACACTTCTTTAGTTTACCACATCATTCCTTACATGTTCCATTATGTTATTTCAGAGTTTGGATGTCTTCAGTATTGTTGTGCAATGTAGAAAACAGCCAAAATATAGAAAAAGACGATGAATAAGGAGGGGTGGACAAACTTTTGATTGGTGGACTTTGACTGGAATGGACTAATAATGTTGTAAATGGATCAACAATTGTGTTACTTGACAAAGAAAAGTGTGTCATCATTGATTTCGATATCGATATTGTGAAACTTTGTTGAGGAGATGTTTGTGTAAGATCAATGAATGGAGTCTCCAGTATCAGCAAGATGTTTTCTTCACAGTGGAAGACTTTCTTTGATTTACTTCCAGACAGAGGAGATATTGGTGAAAGAATAACTGTCAAGAAAGTACCAGTCGAAAGTTTGTACACCCTGACTCGTTCAGAGATTTTTCTGTATTTTGACTGTTTTCTACGTTACATTACAGGCATTGAGCAGACGCTGTTATCCAGAGTGACATACAACATACCCAGAGCAGCCTGGAGAGCAATTGGGGGTTAGATCCCTTCCTCAAGGGCACTTCAGCCATTCCTGCTGGTCCAGAAACTTGAACCAGTGACCTTTTGGTCCCAAAACTGCTTCTTGAACCATGAGTCCACCCTTTTCTATGTTGTATAACAAGACTGAAGACATCAAATGTATGAAATAACATATGCAATTATGTGGTCAACAAAAAAAAGTGTTAAAAAAACAAAATACGTTTCATATTTTAGATTCTTCAAAATAGCCAGTGTTTGCCTTGATAATGCTTTGCACACTACTGGCATTATCTTAACCAGCTTCCTGAGGTAGTCACCTGGAACACTTTTCAATTAACAGGTGCCTCGTCAAAAGTTAATTAATGGACCAGTTTCTCGCCTTCTTTATGTGTTTGAGGCCATGTACACACGTAGCCGGGTATTTTTAAAACCGAACATTTTCCCCCCCTCCGTTTATAAAAAAGTTTTATCCACACCACCTCGTCTTCGAAAAAAATCCCTTCCACACATAACCGAACATCTGCGTTTTCAATCACATTCATAAGCATTCCAAACCTGTAGATGGCATTATTTCCCCAAATCCTACCCCCTAATCACATCAGCAGTAGTTGGGCTTCTAAAATTAAACATGTAAATAGCACCTGCACAATAATTAACGCTTTCAAGGCACTACTCCGATCCATTACTCTTTGTCCATGCTTAATCTGGCTTCTGCAGTAAACAAAGGTCGCACGTTTGACGTCAGGGCAGATTTGTTGTCATTTTTTTGGCGCAGATTGTGACGTTCTAAAACGCAAAACTCCGGTTATCTCTGTCTACACAAAAAGGCATACACGGAGTTTTCAAAAATCTTCACTTTGCCCGGAATTTTTTTTAAATATTCGTTTTTGATGTGTTTTCATGTGGATGACAGGCCAAAACGTAGAAAAATATCTTCGATTTAGCAGATACCCGGCTACGTGTGGACGGGGTCTGAGATTAAACGATAAAAATACAGTCATTAGCCCCATTTCAGACCCCAACTGTCGTAACCCATATTATGTCAAGAACCGCAACTAAGTAAAGAGAAACGCCATCCATCATTACTTTCAGACATTAAGTGACTTTTAATTAATGCAAAATAAAGAAAAACCACTGAATTAGAAGGTGTGTCCAGACTTTGGACTGGTACTGTATCTGTTATCATTAAAATGATCTTGAGCTTGCCTCGTGGATGGTCCATGAACAAATTAAAAATTGTAATAATAACACTTCAGGGTTGTAAGACTATACTTTAACGTCAGAATGTATCACACCAACCCATCGTTGATTATTTTCCTAACGCAGCGCACCCTTTACTTTCTAAATGGTGTTCAGTCAGGGAAATCTTTGCCATCTCTACTTCTGTCGGCAGCTCTGGTTCCCGAATCTGGTGTTGTTTAGGGTGATAATCAGAGGTGGACAATAACGAAGTAAATTTACTTGAGTACTGTACTTAAGTACACTTTTTGAGTATCTGTACAGTACTTTACTTGAGTATTATTTTTTTTTGGAAACTTATGACTTGAACTTCACTACATTTGAAAGACGAATATCGTACTTTTCACTCCACTACATTTCTATCAAGGTCCTCATTACTATGAAGCAGCTTTGAAAGTGGATGCTTTTTCTTTTCTTTTCGAAAACGTGATTGGTTTTTTTCTTCGCAGGTGACACTGAGACAGCCGATCAGTAAATCACTAGGGTCACGTCACGTCCATAGACTGTATAAAATCAAGTTCGATGATTTCTCCGCAGCATTATTTGAACACGATCAGTTGACGGCAGAACGGAAGGAGGCGGTTCTTCTGGAGAACGCACGCACTCATGGCTGTACCTAGAACCCATGTTTCAGTTTTCCGAAAGGATTAAAGATTCGTTTCATTTTAAATGTTTGGTTCGTTTGCCGAAAACGAACCACATCACGGCCTACAAAAACTCGCCGTCCGACCTGTGGAAGCACATTGAAGTCTGTAAATGTTTTATTCCAAGAGAAAGCTTGCAATGAAGTTGTCTGTGCTTTTACAGCTAGCGATAACGTTGCAGTGGCGATGCAATCTGGTTAGTCCAATGACTTTCTATGGATTTGCCATAGCTTTGTCCATGGCTAACGTTAACACATAGCTAGTTAACTTGGACACTGTTAGTTAGCATGTAAAAACGGAGTTACGCTAACATGAATACTGTTAACTTAATCCTTTCAGAAATGTTTTAGCATAATTTTGCCAAATAAACAAAATGTAGAAATCTTTCTTTTCTAGTAACATTTGCTACCCAATATGATTTAGAGTTTGAAAAGCGTTTGCTAGCATGTCGGGTGGAGCTTCACTGATGAGCGAGCTTAACGTTAAACCACCATGACGGCACAGCATGTGTTCATTTTGCAAATCCAGTCGGTTGCTTCAGAGGCATTCGATACTGTAAGCGTTGTGGCCATAATACAACAATGCAGTGACAGAAAATGTACTTTTAATCTTTAAGTATTTTTAAAAGCAAATACTTCAGTACTTGAACTCAAGTAAAATTTTGACTGGACAACCTTCACTTGTATCGGAGTAACATTTGACCAGTGGGATCTGTACTTTGACTTAAGTAATGAAGTTGGGTACTTTGTCCACCTCTGGTTATAATAGCACATGATGCTGGTAGAACCCAGTTACTACTGGTTAACAAATGTTAACCGATGTGTTCCTGTATTTGTAAAAGAATGAAAGAGGAATAAAGAAGCCTAATTAAATGAATAGAGCAGGACTGCACTGTTACTGGTTTGTTCAGGAATGCAAGAATTCATATGTTGAACAGTTCACTAGTTTCTGCTTAAACAGCTGTTTCTGTCATAGATAGAGAGATAGATAGACAGACAGATAGGAAGCTCCAGCGTCTGACAGCGGAGTGGAACACCAAAACCTTACCTCAGCATTACTGTCCGAGAAGCACACACTCATCTTCATCTCTGTCAGGGAGTAAACACACACACTCGCCTCTCAGCAACCGATGGCGGCACAGTGATATAGAAGTCTTTAAAAAAAAAACACACACACACACAGCTGATATCTCCATCAATCTTCAACACTAGCTTTTGGATGAGATCTTTATTTTGTACATTCAGTGAATTTTGATTCATCATTTTGAAGATTTGTTCAAGTCAGCACTCGTTCACACAGATAGATAGATAGATAGATAGATAGATAGATAGATAGATAGATAGATAGATAGATAGATTTTCAGCAACTCATATTGACACATGTATCAAATGTCAAATACAGACTGTTTTTCTGTCTCCATTTTGATGGGTTTATTACAGGGGACATGCCATACTCTTCACTTATTTTATGTTATATGAGTATTTGATACCAGGCTGCACGGTGGTGTAGCGGTTAGCGCTGTCGCCTCACAGCAAGAAGGTCCAGGTTCGATCCCCGTGGCCGGCGAGGGCCTTTCTGTGCGGAGTTTGCATGTTCTCCCCGTGTCCGCGTGGGTTTCCTCCGGGTGCTCCGGTTTCCCCTACAGTCCAAAGACATGCAGGTTAGGTTAACTGGTGACTCTAAATTGACCGTAGGTGTGAATGTGAGTGTGAATGGTTGTCTGTGTCTATGTGTCAGCCCTGTGATGACCTGGCGACTTGTCCAGGGTGTACCCCGCCTTTCACCCGTAGTCAGCTGGGATAGGCTCCAGCTTGCCTGCGACCCTGTAGAACAGGATAAAGCGGCTAGAGATAATGAGATGAGATGAGATGAGTATTTGATACCTTCGATGCTTTTGGAAATTTTGTAAACACTCTGGTTCTTTTTTTTCTCATAACGTCTTAACCTTGTACTGTATTAGCACGAAAACCCTATTGGATTTTATAAGGCAGGTTGATTTTGCAGCTGTTTTTAAATATTAAATATGTAAATAGCTTCGCTCTGATTGGTGAATACAGTGTGGGAAATAAGGAATTTTAAGCAGACTGTCATAGGACAGACAAGTCTGAAATGTTGTCTGTCCATCTAAATTTCAGCCTGTCCGAATAACAGGTCAAAGGCCCAGAACAATGCAGCCGGGGGTCTGGGGCCCTAAGGTGGGCCCTTGAACCTGAAAGGCTTTAGATGCCTGGAGATGGCTTCTCAGCTATTTCCAGGCACATTTGTGTTCTTCAAAGGCCTTATTACACTCGACATTAGTTGCTAATTGCACTACAAATTGAATATAATTTGCAAGAAAATGTTAGAAGATTCAAGAAAAATATGCTTAAAGTTCTACCCAAGAAACAGTAGCACACACAGGTTGCTTCCATGTCTGAAAAAAAAAAAGTACGGGGGGCCAAGGATGTTCCAGTTGGTTCCAACTTACTGGTACTCATATATAGGTACTATAATAACACTCATGAAGCATTCTGTCAACAATGACTTTTTTATACTATGTTTATAATAAGTCTATAAAAAATTTAGGAATTAACAATCCAACTATTCTTACATAATCGAGTTAAAATTGAGAATGAGATTCCAAGTAACTTTGTCACAAAATGACTTTTAAAATGACTCAAAACGAGACACAGTGATATCATTCGGCATTCAGACTAAAATCTGCTGGACTACAACTTAGAAAATAGAAGAAAATAAAAACTCTATTAAAATATAAAATTTATATTTTAATAGTTTTTATTTTCTTCTATTTTCTAAGTTGTAGTCCAGCAGATTTTATTCGTAATAAGAATGAATGAATCGTAGTCATATGCTTTGTCGGATGTAGATTTAATCTACATCCGACAAAGCATATGACTACGATTCATTCATTCTTATTACGAATTAAAAAATGCACATAATAATAACAACATAACCATTGATTGACAGTTTGGCACTTAACGTAATACTGTACTGTAAAGTTTCATGTAAACTGTGGATCAATCAGATACTGTCAACCCTAAAACACGAGTTCAAGTGCATCGTGCAATAAAAACAACAGTGAATACTGAGCGTATTATTATTGTCTTATTTAGTGTGCGACTCAGGGAGAGGGAGGTGCCTGTGAATTTTGATGAGGCTAGGACCTTTGGTGGCCGAGTTATGAATTTTTAAATCCCCCACACACGAGCAGCTGGAGCCAGGGCTTTTGCTAAAGTTTTCCATGAGCCGTGCTCGCTCCTGACATCAGATTGGGTCGTGTTTGGCTCGTTTGAAAGGTCTCGGGGAGAGGGATGTGCCTGTAAAGTTTGGTGGGGCTGGGACTTTGGGTGGCCGAGTTATGAATTTTTAAAAGCTGGCTTGAATCAGGACTCGTGTTCAAGTTTTTTGGGGGCACCAGGGCGAATAGTGGGCCGTGCCTGTGCTGGTTCTAAAGGGCACGGGGAGTGGGACGTGCCTGTACATTTTGGCAGTGGCCGAGTTATGAATGTTTCAAGTTGGTCCCGCGGGGGCCCCGTGTTACGACATAATGTATTCACCCAGTGTAACATCTGGAAGAAAATTAGAAGTAGATTAGACCCATAGCTTTACAATTTTTTATGGGCCATCCAATTTGATGCTTCTGAAATTCAGACGGACACATTCAAACTATTTTTTATCAGCCATCCGGTCCGATGCTTTTGAAATACAGACAGACAAATGCGAAAATTACCGGTAAATGTCCACTGGTCCGGTCTTATTTCCCACACTGTGAATATCGAATCGAGAACTGTCATCTACACCCATGGAATGGTTTTGCTACGGTCTTTAAGTTGCTGTTTTTATGACGACATCCCGATGCTTATGTACGTATGAAACACATATTCCTGAAACTATCGTCGATACATATAATATTTACAGAGCTTGTCTGCTCTGCTCTGTATAACATCCCTAACTTTGGGTAAGCTACTTTGCCAGGCTAACTCAAAATAGCAACAGATAACCGCTTGAAGTGGTGAAAAAGAATCCTTGGTAACGTTGCTTACAGGAGCTCACTTCAGTGCATGGAGGCTAACAAATTTATCAAAATCACACAAAAGGGAGGTGCTTCTTATGCTAATACTCTGGTCAATTCAGATAATGTAGCCTCGCAAACTACATAGGTTTGATCTAAATTTAGCATCATGGAAAGAATGTTAACATCAGCTAACCAGCTAATGGTACCTCAGGGCTTTGACTGGTTGTGCAAGCGAACTAAGGTTCAATCCAAAAGGGAAATTTATGACAATATCCAATACAGTGTTTAACGTTTGCCTTTTTGGAAATTTTGAACGTTTTAGTTATGGCTTGTGGGATGGCGGTCGACTCCAGCAGAGTTGGCGCGGCTCCACCTTCTGGATCCAGATTCTAGAAGTAGTGTCCAGTTTGAGGTCATATGTTAATGAGGGGTGGTACCATAAAAAATAAGAGAAAGAAGCATGCACTTTTGTACCTGGCCTGTTCTCGCCACATATTCTCTTTCAGTGACCGTTACAGACTGGAAAGGTCAACTTTGAAAAGCACAGTACATCCCCAAGTAACATCCATCCATCCATCCATCCATCCATCCATCATCTGTAGCCACTTATCCTGTTCTACAGGGTTGCAGGCAAGCTGGAGCCTATCCCAGCTGACTATGGACGAGAAGCGGGGTACACCCTGGACAAGTCGCCAGGTCATCATAGGGCCCCCAAGTAACATCAGCATGTTTATTAATAAGATTATTATTATTATTACCTCCACCAATTCTGTTGGAAGAGGTTATGCTTTTGCCTCCATTTGCTTGTCTGTTCCCAATGTAACTCAAAAAGTTGTGGACGGATTTTGATAAAATTTGGAGGAAAGGTCAGCCATGGGCCAAGGAACAATTGCTGAGATTTTGATGCAAACCTGAATATGTGGCTTGGCAGAGGTATGCACTCTACTGAGTGCCCTTCTAGTTATTATTCGATTCTTAACGTGTTAGCTTTTTTTTCTAATATTTTGTTAGAGATGTTGTATATACAGTCCTTATTGCACTTATAGTGTAACAATGTAATCTTAAAATGTTTGGTAGGTTGGGTGTGGGAGTGTGTGCACTCAAATTTCAGAAAACAGCAGTTTCATTTCCATGCCAGAGGCCACTTTGTTCCTTGTGTGTGTGTATGTCTGAACAGTACAGGAAGACTTCCATTTTTCTCATGTAATTCTATACAATGATCTCATTAGTTAGAACACGTGTACAGTCATTTTACACCGTTTCTCATGATGGAGTTAACCACAGTTGCCTCAGTCCATATTCAGGTGGAGCAGAGAAACACTGATCTGCTGCAATTAAATATTAGATATCCAATTTAATTCGGAAATGAGAGGCAAAAGTTGTTCCTGGATTTTGTCCTCCTTTCACATTGGTCTTACTTGACAGACTCTAAACTTTGAACTGATCAGGTCAAGGCTTGGATTGCATAAAGAGTAGCTCAAACTCAGATTTGCATCAAAATCTAATCAATTGTTCTTTGGCTCATGGCCCGCCTTTCCTCCAAATTTTACCAAAATTCGTTCAGTACTTTTTGAGTTACGTTGTGAACAGTCAAACAAATCCTGGATACGCATACATATCGGGATCCTGGATACTTATACATATTCAGAGTTGCATCAAAATCTAATCAATTGTTTCTTGGCCCATGGCCCACCTTTCCTCCAAATTTTACCAAAATCTGTTCACTACTTTTTGAGTTACGTTGAGAACAGATAAAAAAAAATCCTGGATCTGCAAACATATCGGAATCCTGGATCCGCATACATATCCGGACATGCATCAAAATCTAATCAGTTGTTCCTTGACCCATGGTCCACATTTCCTCCAAACCAAATCTTATCAAAATCTATTAACTACTTTTTGAGTTACATTGGGAACAAGCAAACAAACAGATGAACAAGCAAATGGAGGCGAAAACATAACCTCCAATAAAGCTGGCGGAGGTAATAACACAACACTTTACAACAGTGTAAACATCCAGAAACGTTTTCAGGTGATGTATGTCTTGCCATGAAATAAATTCAACTACACTTACCTACTACATTTGATCTGTAAATTATGAGTGTAAACTTAACTACAGATCGCGAGTGATAAACAATCTAGCTAGTTAATTTGAGTTCGCCACTTCACAGCTTCATGGTCCTTATTTTACTACCGAGTTTGGGTTACTGTCGACATGGAGTTTCTCATGTTCTTCCCAGGATCTCCATTTTTCTCCCAAGAACATGTCGATAGGTGGACACTAAATTTTTATGAATGAGTGTGTCAATATATAGTAAGGTAAAGTTGAAAAGATATTCCAAAACCACATTCGGTAGTTTCACTGGTAGTCGCTCACTGTATATTTTCCTTGTTAAATAACAATAAACACTTGCTAATCAATTTAGTATAATGCAGAGCATCTGCCATGTTAGCACCACAGTGTCAAAAATGATGAAATAAGTTGAAATTAATGTGAGATTTCTCTCATATTGAATCACTTAACACGCTCCTTTATGTGTAATTGTGACTGACGCAACTGCTTTTATCCAATAAGACTAAATATGATTTATGTTAGTAAAGAATAATGCAGGAATGGTTCTGATGGTTCTGAGGAAAGTTCTTGGTAGTCGAGTCAAGACTCCTGGATCACACACAGCTACTCGTTTTCCAGCATTGTGCGTCATTCTCTCAATCGCCCTTGAATCCTGTCAGCAAAAAAGCCACCAAATATCCAAAAGCAACGCGATCGTATTACAGCACTAAGCATTTCTAAATATACCCTGTGTTTAAAGACCAATGGCTTTCTGCACGTTCGATGGCATATTTTATCAGCATCACGTAATAGGCATGCAGAATGGCCAGCCTGTGTGTCTTGAGGTCTGTTAAAAAGCAGAAAGCCAAAGTTCTCCTTTTACAATTGTGGCTTTTTCCACTTTATCCCTTGTGGTCTAAAAAATAGATATAAAGTCCAACTTTTCAGAGGAAAAAAAGAAGTCAGTTAGCATAACAGAGCTAGCATCTGGGTTAGAAATGGCAGAACATCCATCACACCAACTCCTACACCGTCATGGGAGTGTCTGCCAGAGCTAACTTCCTGGAGCTAATGGATTTTATGTTTTCTTTTTTGCTAAGTTGGAGAAAAGAGCTTGTTGTTGCAGACCTGATTTGTTCCCTACTTAGCAATATTGTGTCCCACTGGCCCAGAGGGACTTTTTAGATTTCTGTCGACTCTTGCCCTGTAATTGGGAGCACTCCTGATAACAGGTATATGCAAAGACTGGCCTGTCCATGAGGCTGTATAAAGGTCCTTGCTAATGTTAGGAAATTTAGCTAATGTTTAAACCGGAATTGAAAATGAACTGTTGAGAACTGTGGCTTTCTCTCCAGCAAACTTAATGAAAACCTAACCCAAACCCTAATCCGAACCCATTGGTATTTTTGAACTCACTTTGTACCAAAATTTGACTGATGTTTCCACCTAGTTATGAAGATACCTTCTTATGCAAAATCAAAATGGTATTTTTCTGACATCAAACGGGAAAAAAAAGGGAAGTCCTGTCCTGTTTTGCATGGCTGTCCACTGTGGTTGTGTCCAAAACTCCATATATACTGCATACTGGTACAGTATACACTGGGTACTACATGCTGGTGGCAGACTTGCGCTGAATCCAAAAACTTTTGACTTCTGAAAAACATGTTCATGCAATCAACTTATTATTATTATTATTATTATTATTATTACATTTTATTATCGTGCTAAATTATAATTATCCATCCATCCATTATCCGTAACCACTTATCCTGTGCAGGGTCACGGGCAAGCTGGAACCTACAGTATCCCAGATGACTATGGGTGAGAGGCGGGGTACACCCTGGACAAGTCACCAGATCATCACAGGGCTGACACATAGAGACAAACAACCATTCACACTCACATTCACACCCACGGTCAACTTAGAGCCACCAGTTAACCTAACCTGCATGTCTTTGGGACCGCAAGCTAGCCTCGTAGTTAGTGTGTCCACCTCTCGACCAGGAGATTGTGAGAGATACTCCCGGTCGGGTCATACCAAAGACCATCATAAAAATGGTACCTACTACCATCTGGCAAGGCACACTGCAATACAGATGCGAGTGGGGAAGTCAAACTCTTGTGGTTACCAGAGGACTAGCCCCCACTGTAACCCTAGCTGTATAGGCAGGGGGCTGAGGGCTTTTGAAACAGAGATCAGTGCCGCAACCATACGCATACGCACGTCTTTGGGGAAACCGGAGCACCCGGCAAAAACCCAAGCACACATGGGGAGAACATGCAAATTCCATACGGAAAGGCCCCCGCCGGCCACTGGGCTCAAACCCAGAACCTTCTTGCTGTGAGGTGACAGCGCTAACCACTACACCACCGTGCCGCCCCGACCTCAATTATAATTATTGATTATTATGTTCTAATTCTATTATTTCATTTCATTATTTATCTTACCTTTTGTTTTATGCACTTTGTATAAATTTGGTAATGTTGCATGAATTATATTTTGTCAAGTCAGAGTTTGTCGTTTCCCAATTTCTGACATCTCATGAACGCAGCATTGCATGCAGAATTCTCAACCTTGAAATCACCGTGTTGCATCATGGGATGCAGGAGCTAAAGAAATCTACTGTCTTCTGGAAATGTTCACTCCAGTAATATATCATCCAGGCAACTCATGTACTGGAAAATTTTCATTTTTCAAGTTGGGCATATGACTTTGAGCATTATTTTTCCACTAAAGATCAGTATCCGAGCAGGATCCATGGAGTACAGAGTTTCAGATTAACAGCCTGTTAATCCCTGATTTAAATATTTAACATCTTCAACATTACAGATTTCAATATTTAACCACTATTTAAGCAGTGATTAGGAAAATTTCAAGAATTCTTGCAATATCATGACTTGTGGGTGAGTTTTTTTTGTTTGTTTTTTTGTTTTTGTGTGTGCTTGTTTTCTGATCACAAAAACCAGGCTCATAGGCAGGTTCGATTCCCAAGACCAGGAGGAATGGTTGAAGTGCCCTTGAGCAAGGCATCAAACCCCCAACTGCTCGCCAGGCTGCTTTGGTTATGTTGTACGTCGCTCTGGATAAGCGAGTCTGCTAAATGCCATGAATGTAATGTAATGTCTTATCTCATCTCATTATCTCTAGCCACTTTATCCTGTTCTACAAGGTCGCAGGCAAGCTGGAGCCTATCCCAGCTGACTACGGGCGAAAGGCGGGGTACACCCTGGACAAGTCGCCAGGTCATCACAGGGCTGACACATATGGCACTTTTCCACTACCCTTTTTCAGCTTACTTCAGCTCGCTTCAGCTCACTTCAGCCCGACACGGCTCGCGTTTCGACTACCTCAGAGCAGCACGACTCAGCTCGCTTCAGCCCTGCTTAGCACCCAAAACTCGCACGGTTTTGGAGTAGGGCTGAAGCGAGCCAAACCTAGCCGAGTGGGGCTAGGGGCGTGAGGAGACACTCTCCTGTGCACTGATTGGTGAGGAGGAGTGTCTTCACATGCCCACACATGCCCCGCGAGCACGCTGGGATCTGTAAACACCGCAAACCCGGAAGAAGAAGAATTACAAATTACGAAAATTTCTGAAGCCTTATGCGCCTCGCCTCATCTATACGCTCTTGCCAGTATCTGTTGGCATTGTCGGTGACAACAAGCCACAGCACCAAGACCAGCAACACTAACGACTCCATGTTTATTGTTTACTATCCGGGTCGTGAGACTACCGCTTAAAAGATCACTGATGTCACTGTTTGCGCCGCCTAACGACATCACGTGACGTCCACCCACTTTCGCTAACTCCGCCCAATGTGTCCACCCACTTCCAGCCAGCACGGTTCAGCGCGGTTGTAGTCGAAATGCAACTCCAACAGCCCCACTCAGCTCGACTCAGCTCGACTCAGCCTGACTCAGCACGGCACGGCTCAGCCCAACTCAGCCGCGTTGGTAGTGGAAAAGCGGCAATAGACACAGACAACCATTCACACTCACATTCACACTTACGGTCAATTTAGAGTCAGACACTGCGATTTTTTCAATCGCGGTATTTAGCTGCTGCTCACACTGTACGAGTGAATCGCAGGGGTAAACAGCACGCAGCTTACGATTCCTGTTCTCACACTATACGATCCGATGCTCGGATGCAATCTGACTGCTCACACTGTACTTCCAGATTCTTGTGTCTGGAACTGCAACGTGAATAGTGTTGTGACGTTCGCGAACGAACCGATTCTTTTGAACGGCTCCTAGGCATGAACGATGAGAACCGAGTCTCGAGCTGGGGGAGCCGTTCTTTCTGTCGTTCTTTTTCTGTACTGTGTTTCAGATAGTTTATAATGTTGTTGTGTGATATTAATGATAATATTGTGGGAAAACTACTTTGCACGGACGTTCATTTAATTTATTCTATAGTCATTTTGTTTGTTCTATTTTTGTGTATTTTATTTATTTATCTGTTTGTCTAGTTGTATCTATTTTGTATCTCAGACTTAAATATTTTTGTAAAACAAGTGTTTTTCTAGGCGGCACGGTGGTGTAGTGGTTAGCGCTGTCGCCTCACAGCAAGAAGGTCCTGGGTTCGAGCCCCGGGGCCGGCGAGGGCCTTTCTGTGTGGAGTTTGCATGTTCTCCCCGTGTCCGCGTGGGTTTCCTCCGGGTGCTCCGGTTTCCCCCACAGTCCAAAGACATGCAGGTTAGGTTAACTGGTGACTCTAAATTGACCGTAGGTGTGAATGTGAGTGTGAATGGTTGTCTGTGTCTATGTGTCAGCCCTGTGATGACCTGGCGACTTGTCCAGGGTGTACCCCGCCTTTCGCCCGTAGTCAGCTGGGATAGGCTCCAGCTTGCCTGCGACCCTGTAGAAGGATAAAGCGGCTAGAGATAATGAATGAATGAATGAATGAATGAAGTGTTTTTCTATAAAATATTCTTGCGTTCTTGATAACTATGTTCTTGAGTGGGTTCTTTTTTTTTTTTTTTACAGAAAAGCCGTTCTGCATGGACATTCATTGAAGCCCTCATTGTTTTTTAATGGTTATTTATGAGCGTTTAGGGGTTACAATAATGTAAGTCTAGGTTGCTTTATATAAAAGTTATGTCCAGAAATATTGATGTCACTGTCTAAGCAGAGGGATCTGGCTTCTTTAGACACTGGCTTCTTAAAACTGAATAAATATTTAAAAAAAAAAGAGCCAAATGAGCCAGTCTTTTGAACGGCTCTTTTCAAAGAACGGATCACAAAGATGCGGATCCCATCAAAGAGCCATAAATCCCATCTCTAAACGTGAAGAAGAAGAGGAGACCAGAAGTGCTGCTCAGTGTTTGTTTTCTCTTCCGTATCTGTGTTCGCGCATGTGTAGTGTGACGGTTGAGGTAAATCGGCTCGTGACACTGCTTCAACAGTGCGATAGCCTCACGATGGGCGACCAGGATTTCAAACATGTTTGATTTTCATCCGATCGATCGGGAGGAGGTCGTGAGGTGTTAATCGCTTGTCGTTAGCCCATGTATACTACACGATCCGAGACGCACGATTGAGCCAAAAATCGGCCCAATCTCCAAAATAGTCGCACGAGTGAAAATTGTGCAAAAAATCGCACAGTGTATGCCCAGCCTAACCTGCATGTCTTTGGGGGAAACCGGAGCACCCGGAAGAAACCCATGCGGACAACATGCAAACTCCGCATAGAAGGGCCCTCGCCAGCCACGGGGCTCGAACCCGGACCTTCTTGCTGTGAGGCGACAGCGCTAACCACTACACCACCGTACCGCCCTGTAATGTAATGTATATTACTGAACTATATATATTAGTGCTCCTGATTCATCAGCACAGGGAGAGCAGAACAGGGAAACATTTCAGTCGCAGCTCAGAAAGTAAACTAAAGCCTGGGACACTTGCAAATCAAATATCTCGAAATATACAAAATCTTGACCAGGTTAAAACAATTTTTGAAAGTAACGTTGATTTTCGAACTGGGTTATTTCATCCTGAACAGAGAAGAAGGATGAAGAAAAGAAAGAATCCATCTGTGTCGTTTTTCTTCTATGTGGCTTTTTGAAAAAATGCCAAAAATGTGAAACGTTGCGCCTCAAGGCCGTAGTCTGGGACCT
The DNA here is from genome assembly GCF_027579695.1 of Neoarius graeffei. NCBI lineage: Eukaryota > Metazoa > Chordata > Actinopteri > Siluriformes > Ariidae > Neoarius > Neoarius graeffei. Next base: position 11,304,983 of record NC_083588.1, read on the forward strand.
CTCCCTTTTTTTTCTTGAAGAGGAAACATGATAGATGCCTGCCATTACGGACAACATCAGGGACAAGGATCCAGAGGCACAATGTATCTGTCTTTTGTCCTCCCCCTCTCTTTCTCTCTCTCATGTGCTTATTTATTGTCTCTTTAACTGATGTTTGGAAAACGGTATAAGCTCAGGAATTCTGTCAAACAGAAGACGGTCTGGGTGTTTTCAGTTTTCAGTCATTGGACTGAACTTAGAATTTCATTTCAATCCCTGAATATTCTCTTCTACTGGTTTTGGTTCTGTACCACTAACTTTATATATGATATATATTTATATTCCTCTTAATTGTTCAATACTGTTCATTTTAAAATGATTTAAAATTAAAGTAAAACACTATAATGTATCTTATCGTAAACACTTTTCTGTGCTTTGAATGTTGTTTTCTAAAAAGTCTACATTGCTCTGTGTGTGTGGGGGGGAGGTAACTAATTAGTCTAATTAGGAACCAGTCAACTGTTAAGAGCCATGTGTTCACTGATTACTGAACGAATGAATGAACAGATGAATTAATGAGTCTAATTAAACAGATTGTCTCATGGTGCCTTGATGTGCTCCAGAAATGAGAGTAAATACCGATTTTCAATCTAAAAGCTGCAGATGACTGTTTTTATCATTAAGTCGTAATTACGTTCAAGTGGGAGCTTTGAAAGCAAATTTGACACCCGGTTTTCTTAGCAGAGGAAAGCATGATGGTCGTGATTTCTTTTTCGAAATGCAACTTTAATAGTTACTGATTAGGTGATAGGCATTGGTTTGAGTTTGAGTCGAACAGAAAGAAAAGTTGTTGATCTCTTTTTTAACCTTCTCCAGAGGAGACGACAATTTCCAGCTTTGTCCAGAAGATGACACACTCCTGTACTCCTGTATGGGGTATCACTATGCACGTGATGTCATCATGATATCATGGTTTAGTGTGTCCGCCGCTACGCTGGATGGACACAAACAGTGGCTGGATTGTGTGTTCGAAACAAAGAAACATGGTAAGTTCATGCTGTACTGTTGGGCATCACGATTGTGATGATGGGTCAAGAGATCAAACTTTCCACAGGATTCCAGCTGTACCAGTCGATCCTGAAAGGAAAAACAATTGGGTTACAGTGATAAAGCACAAAGATTGGACGTACACCAAATGGTTCATCAGCTGTTTGTTTATAATGTAAGTTAACCCTCTGGAGTTGATGATAAAGAAGAAGTTGCTATTTAACCTTTAAATGTCTTGGAAACCTTTTAATCCAACTTGGTTAAATTCATTTGCTGTTCGCAATTTGGAATTTAGCAACACATAAAAACGTTCACGAACAAAAACAAAATTAATAATGGCATATTTTGGCAGTGCTGATTTGTGACATCATGAAGAAATTACCTCAGAACTATTGCCAATACATTTCATTTGTTTATTTTCTTATGGGGCGGCACGATGGTGTAGTGGTTAGCACTGTTGCCTCACAGCAAGAAGGTTCTGGGTTCGAGCCAAACCAGTGGCCAACAGGGGCCTTTCTGTGTGGAGTTTGCATGTTCTCCCTGTGTCTGCGTGGGTTTCCTCCGGGTGCTCCGGTTTCCCCCACAGTCCAAAGACATGCAGGTTAGGCTAATTGGTGGCTCTAAATTGACCGTAGGTGTGAATGTGGGTGTGAACAGTTGTTTGTCTCTGTGTGTCAGCACTGCAATGACCTGGCTACTTGTCCAGGGTGCTGCCCGCCTCTCACCTATAGTCAGCTGGGATAGACTCCAGTTTGCCCACGACTCTGCACAGGATAAGCGATTACGGATAATGGATGGATGGATGGATATTTTCTTATGCTACTTAATGTCAACACTGGATCTCCCCATGACTCAAAACCCATCTCTAATTAACCAGCAATGAAAATAAGCCATTATACATGGTTGTTGTTTTTTTTGTCAGTGGACAACATTTTTACAGCTTGTGAAATTCCAAATAGCTAACTGCAAGCTAACTTTATTGTCATTCGAATCTAAGATGAACAAGAAAGTCAGGCTATCGATTTTACTGGACCAAGAAAGTATCAGCATCAAAATTATTTTCTACACTGTCAGAAATAAGGCTACAGTAGGAGTCCATTTCTGTCCCCCAAGGTACAGTCAACACAATTGTACCCTCCAGGGCACATTATTCATCCTTACGTTATCTATGTGTCGCTTTTTAGGGACAAAAAGGTACATATATATTCCCAAGCAGTATCTAAATGGTACAAAGAAGTACCTTAGAGGGTCCTGCCCCAGTGACAAGCTGTTGTACCCCTAAAGGTACAATTATGTACTTTATTTTCTGAGAGTGTAAAATCAGATCAACATTAGCATTGTCTGCCATTTTGTGCCAAAAAGCAGCAAAGCTGCTAGCTTAAGAAGGAAGCGACAGCTAGCTAGTTAGACTGAACAACAAATTTCAGAAATGAATGCAAATAAATCATCAAACAGAACTTTATACTTACCATTTATTTGCAATGTTTACAAATGATACCACCACTGCAGCTTCCAAGCAGATCACCAACTGGCATCAATATGTTTATGTTTAATGGCATCCCATGTCGTATTAAAGCAATTGTGACCGGAATGAAAGTATTTCAAATCATTTGTGCCTCATTTGCACACGCAAAATGAAAATACATGCTTCATTATTTGCGAGTCTCTTCATTTTGCTGTCCAACATGGCGCCAGAAAGAACTGTTACGTGGTTTGATGATGTAAGTGCATAGTCTCTATCAATGTCAAAGTCCCTCTCATGCCAGAATCTGGTCTTCCCAGGCAGTCTCCTGCCCCAGTACTAACCACTCTTTAAGGTATATGGGTGCCGTGCCGATCTCCATTTTGATAGCCCTCGGCCTCTCGCCTATACAGCTAGGGTTACAGTGGGAGGCTAGTGCTCTGGTAACTGTGAGAGTTTGACTTCCCCACTTGCATCTGTATTGCAGCATGCCTTGCCAGATGGTAGTAGGTACCATGGCCTTTGGTATGACCTGACCGCGAGTAAAACTCACGATCTCCCGGTCGAGAGGCGGACATGCTAACCACTAGGCCAACTCGCAGTTGCACAGGCTCTATAGGAAACTACAATCTCCAGCTTCTGTCTAGGGAACTACAAGCTGCTGCTCCTGTCCAGAAGACTCCAAGATTGTGCTCCTTGCAAGAAAATGAAAAAGGTCTGCTTCTATCCAGGGATTACAAGCTTCTGGTCGTATCCAGAATACTACAAGCAAGATACATACAAGATAGATAGATAGATAGATAGATAGATAGATAGATAGATAGATAGATAGTCATTTCACTTTTCTTTATACAGCATGATTTTCTCCTGTGTTGATTATTGGCTCCATCTAATGGTGTGTTCTTGTTACTGCATTTATCATTCCATCTCTCTCTCTCTCTCTCTCTCTCTTCCTCGATCATGAATCAGTCATACATAAACGGTCCATAAATGGTCATCTAATCTAGCTCATTGGATTCTTGAAAGGAGAAAGGACAAACAATAAACTTTGAAAAGAACAAATATTGTGAACACTCACATACTCAGAGCAGTGGGCAGCCATGCTACAGCATCCAGGGACCACAGTGCCTTGATCAAGAGCACTTCAGCCCATGGCTGCCCCATGTTAACCAGTTAACTGTAGAGGAAACCAGAGCACCCCCACACAGACACAGGGAAAACATGCAAACTCCACACAGAAAGGCCCCTATCAACCACTAGTCTCGAACCCAGAACCTTCTTGCTGTGAGGCAGCAGTGCTAACCACTACACCACCATGCCACCCCAATTGTGGTCAATCTAGAGTGTATCACAAAAGCAAGCAGTGTAATGCAAGAATACCTCAATGGGATCACAGTCTAGGATAGAACCAGGGTGATGTCAAATGACATAGGGCCCAAGTTTGCAACTTCCAAATGCTGGTTTGTTTCTGAAGTGATCCCGGAGGCTGATACCACACCTGATTGACAGCAGCAAAGCCAAGCAGGGAGGGTGTGGGACGGGGTATCCGCCTCCCACTGGCGGGTCTAGGGGTTCTCCCTCAGAATTTTTGTTAATGGCATCAATGTTAATGTTGCATTAACATTGCAATGTTAATGTTGCATTAGCAAAATGTTAATGGCATTTTGTTAATGGCCTTTCTGTGTGGAGTTTGCATGTTCTCCCCGGGTGTGTGTGGGTTTGCTCCGGTTTCCCCCACAGTCCAAAGACATGTGGTTAAGTTAACTGGTGACTCTAAATTGACCATAGGTGTGAATGTGAATGGTTGTTTGTCTCCATGTGTCAGCCCTGCGTTGATCTGGTGACTCATCCAGGATGGACCCTGCCTCTCACCCATAGTCAGCTGGGATTGGCTCCAGCTTGCCTGCGACCCTGCACAGGATAAGCAGTTACGGGTAATGAATGGATGGAGTCTATCAGAAGCAGATCTCAATTTTAGATACATTAAACACTGGGATATCTCCAAACTATGGATCTCTTTACAAACCTGTAACATCAGAGAAATTTAAATGACTGATTGTGTGTGCAAATGACTGTGTGTGCAAGATATAAATTACAGTGGTGCTTGAAAGTTTGTGAACCCTTTAGAATTTTCTATATTTCTGCATAAATATGTCCTAAAACATGATCAGATTTTCACACAAGTCCTAAAAGTAGATAAAGAGAACCCAGTTAAACAAATGAGACAAAAATATTTCACTTGGTCATTTATTTATTGAGGAAAATTATCCAATATTACATATCTTTGAGAGGCAAAAGTATGTGAACCTCTAGGATTAGCAGTTAATTTGAAGGTGAAATTAGAGTCAGGTGTTTTCAATCAATGGGATGACAATCAGGTGTGAGTGGGCACCCTGTTTTATTTAAAGAACAGGGATATATCAAAGTCTGATCTTCACAACACGTTTGTGGAAGTATATCATGGCATGAACGAAGGAGATTTCTGAGGACCTCAGAAAAAAACATTGTTGATGCTCATCAGGCTGGAAAAGGTTACAAAACCATCTCTAAAGAGTTTGGACTCCACCAATCCACAGTCAAACAGATTGTGTACAAATGGAGGAAATTCAGGACCACTGATACCCTCCCCAGGAGTGGTCAACCAACAAAGATCACTCCAAGAGCAAGGTGTGTAATAGTCGGCGAGGTCACAAAGGACCCCAGGGTAACTTCTAAGCAACTGAAGGCCTCTCTCACATTGGCTAATGTTAATGTTCATGAGTCCACCATCAGGAGAACACTGAACAACAATGGTATGCATGGCAGGGTTGCAAGGAGAAAGCCACTGCTCTCCAAAAAGAACATTGCTGCTCGTCTGCAGTTTGCTAAAGATCACGTGGACAAGCTAGAAAGCTATTAGAAAAATGTTTTGTGGATGGATGAGACCAAAATAGAACTTTTTGGTTTAAATGAGAAGCATTATGCTTGGAGAAAGGAAAACACTGCATTCCAGCATAAGAACCTTAATCTGTGAAACATGGTGGTGGTAGTATCATGATTTGGGCCTGTTTTACTGCATCTGGGCCAGGACAGCTTGCCATCATTGATGGAACAATGAATTCTGAATTATACCAGTGAATTCTAAAGGAAAATGTCAGGACATCTGTCCATGAACTGAATCTCAAGAGAAGGTGGGTCATGGAGCAAGACAATGACCCTAAGCACACAAGTCATTCTACCAAAGAATGGTTAAAGAAGAATAAAGTTAATGTTTTGGAATGGCCAAGTCAAAGTCCTGACCTTAATCCAATCGAAATGTTGTGGAAGGACCTGAAGCAAGCAGTTCATGTGAGGAAACCCACCAACATCCCAGAGTTGAAGCTGTTCTGTCCGGAGGAATGGGCTAAAATTCCTCCAAGCCGGTGTACAGGACTGATCAACAGTTACCGGAAACGTTTAGTTGCAGTTATTGCTGCACACGGGGGTCACACCAGATACTGAAAGCAAAGGTTCACATACTTTTGCCACTCACAGATATGTAATATTGGATCATTTTCCTCAATAAATAAATGACCAAGTGTAATATTTTTGTCTCATTTGTTGAACTTGGTTCTCTTTATCTACTTTTAGGACTTGTGTGAAAATCTGATGATGTTTTAGGTCATATGCAGAAATATTGAAAATTCTAAAGGGTTCACAAACTTTCAAGCACTACTGTACGTATGGTCGAGATCAATAATGATCAGGATGAGCTTACATATGTACATGCACCCAATGACAGCAGCTTTTGGCTTGTATATCCCTGTCAAAGCAGTCACAAAATCTTGGCATGTGAAACGCCAAAAAGCAGTTTCGCAAGTGGTCAAGTAGTCAGACATCAGATTCGACCAGATTTCATTCATCACTTGTCAGAGCATGACCAGCAGAAGTGCCTGATCAACATCTACATGTACATGTTTAACAAGCTGTTAATCGGTACAAAAACACTTATCGGCTAGTTTAAGCTTTGATAAATTCTGACCCTTTCTCTGTAGGGTGACTGGGCTCACCCTTAGAGATAAGGTGAGGAGCTTAGACACCCAGAGGGATCTCAGAGTAGAGCCACTGCTCCTTCATGTCAAAAGGAGTCACTTGAGGTGGTTCAGGCATCTGATTAGGATGCTTCTTGGGCATTTTCCTTCGGAGGTTTTCCGGGCACATCCAACTGGGAGGAGACATCAGGGTAGACCCAGAACACGCTGGAGAGATTATATCTGTCATCTGGCCTGGGAGCAACTTGGGATCCCCCTGGAGGAACTGGAAAGCGTTGCTGGGGAGAAGGATGCCTGGAACACCCTGCTGCCACCACAACCCGACTTCGGTTAAGTGGAAGAAAATGGATGGATGGATCTTGACAGATCATTGATATTATTCTTTGGACTTTTCTGATACAGGTTTTATTTTTTCATGCCTTGGTGGGTCGGCTGGTTTGTATATTCTTTAGCAGGTCTGACCTGCTGGATGTGGGTCACTTGGGAGGTCTGAAAAGATCAAGCTTGCAGATGGATTATCAAATTGTCCCTGATTCAGGAGCATCTGTTAGTTGGCAAAAAATAAATAAAATACTGTTAATGGTTTAAAAATACAGTTCAGTCTTCTCTAAAGATCTGGATTTCTATTCAGGAAGAATTTTTTTGTTCAACAAAAATTGACCAAAATGAATCAGTTTTTGAACAGTTTCATGTCTATCCATTCTGATTTCATGCTGTGCAAAAGAAACAGAAGCCAGTAGTGTATGTGGAAATGTGTACATGTGTGTGGTGGAGGATTCCAGGGGAAATTTTACAACTAAATTATGATTTTAAACCCTAAACGTGTGTTATCCAAACACGGCTAATCAGATCGAGCTAATGGTTTAACTACCAGACTGCTATTTTTGAAAGGGACTTTTTAATATCAATAAATAAAGCTGTGTCCCATTCAGACATACAATAACAGTCCTGTTTTATACTTTGGACAGTCTGTTACAGTAATATAACAAACTTTGAGTGAACTCGCTGGACTGTTTGTGCTCGTGCTGAAATCGATGTCTGTGCTGTAAATCAATGCGCCAGCCATTTCCTGCATGCTGAAAACGACAGTTTTCCTCTTCTCTGTGACCCCTTCATGTTGAGAGTAACTCCCCCCCCCCTCTTTTAGGCTAAAAATGACCAATTTTATATATTTTATATCTGTATTCTATGCAGTCATGCAAATTATGTTCACCTGAATAGAAAGAGAGAGATAAAAAAAATAGACAACTTCACAAGTCAGTAGCAATACAAGTAGGTAAGTAAGCAAGTATACAAAGTACAGTGGTGCTTGAAAGTTTGTGAACCCTTTAGAATTTTCTATATTTCTGCATAAATATGACCTAAAACATGATCAGATTTTCACACAAGTCCTAAAAGTAGATAAAGAGAACCCAGTTAAACAAATGAGACAAAAATATTTCACTTGGTCATTTATTTATTGAGGAAAATTATCCAATATTACATATCTTTGAGAGGCAAAAGTATGTGAACCTCTAGGATTATCAGTTAATTTGAAGGTGAAATTCGAGTCAGGTGTTTTCAATCAATGGGATGACAATCAGGTGTGAGTGGGCACCCTGTTTTATTTAAAGAACAGGGATCTATCAAAGTCTGATCATCACAACACATGTTTGTGGAAGTGTATCATGGCATGAACAAAGGAGATTTCTGAGTACCTCGGAAAAAGCGTTGTTGATGCTCATCAGGCTGGAAAAGGTTACAAAACCATCTCTAAAGAGTTTGGACTCCACCAATCCACAGTCAGACAGATTGTGTACAAATGGAAGAAATTCAAGACCATTGTTACCCTCCCCAGGAGTGGTTGACCAACAAAGATCACTCCAAGAGCAAGGCGTGTAATAGTTGGCGAGGTCACAAAGGACCCCAGGGTAACTTCTAAGCAACTGAAGGCCTCTCTTACATTGGCTAATGTTAATGTTCATGAGTCCACCATCAGGAGAACACTGAATAACAATGGTGTGCATGGCAGGGTTGCAAGGAGAAAGCCACTGCTCTCCAAAAAGTACATTGCTGCTCATCTGCAGTTTGCTAAATATCACGTGGACAAGCCAGAAGGCTATTGGAAAAACGTTTTATGGACGGATGAGACCAAAATAGAACTTTTTGGTTTAAATGAGAAGCGTTATGTTTGGAGAAAGGAAAACACTGCATTCCAGCATAAGAACCTTATCCCATCTGTGAAACATGGTGGTGGTAGTATCATGGTTTGGGCCTGTTTTGCTTCATCTGGGCCAGGACGGCTTGCCGTCATTGATGGAACAATGAATTCTGAATAAAACCAGCGAATTTTAAAGGAAAATGTCAGGACGTCTGTCCATGAACTGAATCTCAAGAGAAGGTGGGTCATGCAGCAAGACAAATACCCTAAGCACACAACTCGTTCTACAAAAAGAATGGTTAAAGAAGAATAAAGTGAATGTTTTGGAATGGCCAAGTCAAAGTCCTGACCTTAATCCAATCGAAATGTTGTGGAAGGACCTGAAGCGAGCAGTTCATGTGAGGAAACCCACCAACATCGCAGAGTTGAAGCTGTTCTGTATGGAGGAATGGGCTAAAATTCCTCCAAGCCGGTGTGCAGGACTGATCAACAGTTACCGGAAATGTTTAGTTGCAGTTATTGCTGCACAAGGGGGTCACACCAGATACTGAAAGCAAAGGTTCACATACTTTTGCTACTCACAGACATGTAATATTGGATCATTTTCCTCAATAAATAAATGACCAAGTATAATATTTTTGTCTCATTTGTTTAACTGGGTTCTCTTTATCTACTTTTAGGACTTGTGTGAAAATCTGATGATGTTTTAGGTCATATTTATGCAGAAATAGAGAAAATTCTAAAGGGTTCACAAACTTTCAAGCACCACTGTAAGTATGCTATTCTTGTAGGCAAGTATTTTAGTATGCACGTTGGCAGTTATGCTTATATACAAGTATTCTAGGAGGTATGTTGGAAGGTAAATATTCTAGTATGCAAGTAGGCAAGTATTCAAGCATACAGCTTTGCTAGTAATCATTCAGTGCGTTTACATGCACATCCAAATCGAGCTACTGTCGGTAATCAAGCTAAGGGTCCCAGCAGGGGTGCCAGAGAAATCCAATCCTACATGCACACAAGGAAATCAAGCTATTGTGTGAGGTACATTGTGCACCCGAGCCACACGTGGCACTACACGCCCCATCGTGTTGGTACACTTCCGGTTGTCGTCATGAAGAAGAGCTATTCAAGAGTATAAACAAAGTTATCAGTTCCGTGTTCACAAGAAGAACGACGACGAGGACAGCAACATCGAGAGATGCTGTTCCTCCTGACCTCTTCTGCTGCTCGCTACTACTACTGTTGTCATGCCGACCGAGGCTGTTGTGTTTCCCACTTGTGGTCTCGTCACTCGTCACTTCCGGAAGGGGCAGTGCTGAAGTAAGTAGCTCGACTATGTAGCTCGATAGGGTTTACATGCACTAAGTAGCTCGGCTACAATCGCATAATCTAGGTCGCATAGCTCGATTACGAGAAATCCAGTTTGGTTCGATTTCAGCCGAGCTAAGGTGTTTCCATGGCATTTAGAACTTCGATTTCAGTCGAGCTACGGCAGAAATTCGATTTTCTCTATGTGCATGTAAACGCACTGACTGACACAGCTGTGCTAGTATTCAAGTATGCTCTGCTAGTAGGCAAGTATTTCAGTATGCAAGTACGCAAGTTTGCTTGTGTACAAATATTCTCATAATTATGTTAGTCGGCAAATATTCTAGTATGCAAGTAGGCTAGTAGGCAAGTATTCAAGCATAAAGCTGTGCTCATAATCATTTAGGCATGTGTGCTAATCTTCAAGTAAGTAAGTATGCTATTCTAGGAGACAAGCATTTTCCAGGAGCATGCAAGAAGGCCAGCAAGTATGTTTGTGTGCAAGTATTCTAGTAGCTAAGGTAAGTATGTTTGTAGGCAAATATGCAAATCAGCAGTTAAGCAAGTGTTGTAGTTTGCAGGCAGACAAGTATGTTATTAGATAAGTTGGGAAATATTTTATTAAACAAGTATTGTCATAAGCAAGGAGACAAGTAGCCTATTAGGTGCATTTGAGGAAATAATTCAGAAGTGTTTGAGCATAAAAGTAGGAAAGTATGCAATTTGTATGTGAGTAAGTCTGTGAGTAAGCAGATATGTGAATAGGCAAGTATGTAAGTAGGTAAGCATGGTAGAGACAATCATTCTTGGATAGAAGGATACACGAATGCTGATTTGCAAGTATAGCAGGCAAGAAGAAGCTTTTCAAGTCAACAAGTATGCAAATACAAACTTGCAAATATAGTAGGATTCAAGTATTTGTTTTACTTTTACCCCATTCTCTCAAAATTTGGTTATTCTAATTGCTAAATTCCACATAACGACAACCAACTGTGGAGGGTGAGGACCAACACATAGTTCCTCCAACACATAGGCGACTTTGGAGGAGACACCAGCTGTCTTCTCCCACATGCATGAGCTCACAGATGCTCTTTCTTATTGAGTAATCGCATCTTTCTCACCCAGAAAACAGCCAGTTTTGCATCCTTGGACTCCTCGCCACAAGATGGCTGTTGTATTGTTGGGATTCGATCTTGCGATCCAACAATAGGGTGAACTTTTTTTTTTGTCCTATTCAGATTGGCAAGTCTTCAAAAATATTTCTTCAACACGAAACCGTTCGAGGTTGTTCAATGAACTCAGCATGACTTGGCATCAAATCTCATCCAGGACTATCTGTATCACGGCCGAGTACCTCTTCGAAGGTTATTGGTCAGGGTGGGTGCTTCAGGGGCACAAGAATTAAAATGCTCATTGAAATTCAGAAAAACAGTGAAATGAAACCAGGCATGGCTCAGTTTATGTCAACATATACTGCAAACAAACAAACAAATAAACAAGACAAAACCGCAGATGGATATTTATCTGTGAATGAATTTCGAATGTCTGATTTCAAGATATTTGTTATAAACTTTAAAGAGACGTGATGCTCTGGGATAATGCGACAGAACATTGCTCGGTAGTGAACACACTGGGGGTGGGGCTTAAAGTAACTCCTCATTCTGCAAATAAAAATGTTTTGTTGTCGTTTTCAGCCTCGTTTTCAAAGTGGCACTGGTTTTCATCCAGCCACTGGACTGATACTCTTGATCTGAGAGATGTCACAGTGGACAATAACAGCTTGTGTGTGTGTGTGTTTTAAAAGAAGCAAGTGTTTCAGCATGCATACAGAGGAGATCAAACATTTCAGCACTTCGGTCCGAGAAAGAGCATGACAGAGTGATGTACTTCGGGTTACTATAGATATACAAAGGGAAGGAGGAAGAGAGAGAGAGAGAGCATTAGACAGAGAACATTCATGAAAAAACTCTAATCTTTTCCAATATTGTCAATGAATCATGAAAACCTGATGTATTATATTTAACACACCGTTACACAGTCACTGAGAACATGCCAGTATAAGTATGAACACTCGACAGTCAAGGAAACGAACAATAAACAAGAAAGGAAACTAGTAAACTAATCGTAAACCTCCCTTTGCCAGTAAAACAGCACTGAGTCTCTCCTATAACATTTTATAAGGTTGGAGATCCAGAGCAGGGCATCTGAGACCATTCCTCTTTACACAATCTCTCCAGATCACCCAGGGTTCTCGGCCCTCTCTTCTGCTCTCTCCTCTTCAGCTTGTCAATGGGGTTCAGGTCAGGAGACTGAGATGGCCATGGTAGAAGCTTGATTCTGTGCTCAGTGAACCATTTTTGGACATATCCTTCAGACCATTGTCCCGCTGGAAGATCCAATGATGACCCAGTTTGAGTTTCCTAAAATGCACAGGCAGCCAAATTCTGATTTAAAATCTCCTGGTATTTCATGGCGTCCCATGATGCCTTGTACCCTCACAAGGTTTCCAGGGTCTTTGGAGGAAAAACAGCCCCAAACATCACAGAACTTCCCCTATATTTTACAGTTGGGATTGGGTTATTTTCATTAAAGCCATCCGTATTTTTACACAAACCCACCTTGAGTGTTTATTCCCAAAAAGTTCCATTTTTGTTCCATCAAACCAGAGAACATGGTTCCAGTCAAAGTTGTAGTCGCGGTTCACAAATTTCAGGTGCTTATGTTTGTGGTTAACTGATAGAAAAGGCTTTTTTCTGACAAACCATCCAAATAATCTGTTGACATGGAGGTGGCGTCTGATGGTGGTTTTGGAGACTTGGAAACCCCAAGATTTTACTTATTCTTGTAATTCGCCAACAGTGATCCAACAGTCATACAGGACATGCCTCTATTACCATCCTCCTCACTGTTTGTGGGGCAAAATAAACTTGGGTCCTCTTGCAGGCAAGTTTGTAACAGTTCCAGTTGGTGTCCACTTTTTTATTATTACCCTAACAGGACATAGGAAATGGACATTTTCAGGTGAGAAGCTATTTTTATAACCATTCCCTGTGTCACCTCATATTTGTATCCCAGTTAATCAGGAAATCATGGATTACGGCTTGAAAGTTCCTACACACGCCAATCAACTCAAACATACTGTACAATTTAAATGTGAAACATGCTTCAGTTATATCGTGTTCACTAAAATGACCAGGGGTGGCAATAATTATGGTACGTGTTTTTATTGAAAATAATTATTTCTTGATGAGGGATTTTTTTTTTCGAGAAAAACAATCAATAAAAGGTTGGATTTTTCTCATTTTTTCAGTGTGAGATGAAGCGACTTCACCAAGTCTAAAATGTCATCCCCCTACAGATGGCGCCAGAGCAATAGACAATAATGGAATCACTCATGTTGAAGAAAGATAACCAGGTTCAGTCCATGACCCAAGGATTAATCCGGACAACACATTTGTTCCACTTTCGTAAAGGCAATGTTTACATTTCAACCGAATTACACTAAACTATTTCCTCCTGTGCATGTCGGCTCGAGAACAATTTGATTTCCATCCATATTGTTCATAGTGTCCACATGCATGCATCAGAACTTCATCTGGACTTTATTCACATCACATGCATCCATCATGAATCCAGTGGGTTTTTTTTTTTAACTCCTGTGAATGAAGAGTCTTGATCATTCTTGGGTAATGTATGTTTGAAAATGAGCACGGTTTCACAGACCCCCATTCAAAGGCAGGACCTGGGGGAAGTGGGCTGTCCATCTCTGATTACAAGGCGTTAACTTTTTTTTTTTTTGCAAAAATTTCCCAATGTACGGGGTAGCATGGTGGTGTCGTGGTTAGCACTGTCTCCTCACAGCAAGAAGGTTCTGGGTTCGAGCCCGGTGGCTGATGGGGGCCTTTCAATGTGGAGTTTGCATGTTCTCCCCGTGTCTGTGTGGGTTTCCTCCGGGTGCTCCGGTTTTCCCCACAGTCCAAAGACATGCAGGTTAGGTTAATTGGTGGCTCTAAACTGATCGTAGGTGTGAATGTGATTGTGAATTGTTCTATGTCTCTATGTGTCAGCCCTGCAATGATCTGGCGACTTGTCCATTGTGTACCCCACCTCTCGCCCACAGTCAACTGAGATAGGCTCTAGCTTGCCCGCAACCCTGCAATGGATAATGGATCGATGGATGATCGAATTCATGATCTTAAAATGTTCTCATTTTACCTTGACAGAAAGGTCATGCATTTTTCAAGATGAGAAAAGCAAGTCGAAATGATAGCACCAGCCAAAACATTCCGAAAGTGAGATTGGAGGAAGGGGCGTGGCTTCAGGTGGTGTCAGTTCATACTGGAGTGTTCAAAACACCTGCATACTTGTCAGTCATTCCAGATTCGTGTGGGGATTGGCACATCTGGATGGATTCCTGATGTACCAAATGGTCGACTCTACATCAGCATCAGCCTTGCAAGGTTCAGGATAATTTGAACCTGTAGATGGCGTTTTGAGCCATTTTCAACCCCAACGGTGCTGATTTTTTGAAGACAAATTGTGATTTGTCAATATGAACACCATGAAAAAAGTTTGCACATCCCTGTTTTAAGGGATCAGAACATTTTTGGTAAATAATGTAGAAAAAATGCTGTCTGAGGAAATGATGTATGCAAAAATAAAGTATGATCAACTGGGTGGCACGGTGGTGTAGTGGTTAGCACTGTTACCTCACAGCAAGAAGGTCCAGGTTCGAGCCCCGTGGGTCTTTCTGTATGGAGTTTGCATGTTCTCCCCGTGTCCGCGTGGGTTTCCTCCGGGTGCTCCGGTTTCCCCCACAGTCCAAAGACATGCAGGTTAGGTTAACTGGTGACTCTAAATTGACCGTAGGTGTGAGAGTGTGAATGGTTGTCTGTGTCTATGTGTCAGCCCTGTGATGACCTGGCGACTTGTCCAGGGTGTACCCCGCCTTTCGCCCGTAGTCAGCTGGGATAGGCTCCAGCTTGCCTGCGACCCTGTAGAAGGATAAAGCGGCTAGAGATAATGAGATGAGATGAGATGAGATGAATTCAAGCCAATCAATACAAGCAATTATTTTAATGACCACCAGATGGCAGTACTCAC
Source organism: Neoarius graeffei (assembly GCF_027579695.1). Lineage (NCBI taxonomy): Eukaryota > Metazoa > Chordata > Actinopteri > Siluriformes > Ariidae > Neoarius > Neoarius graeffei. The sequence goes on from NC_083588.1 coordinate 11,320,032, forward strand.
CTGTGTGAAACCCAGAAAAGCACAACGACAACCAAAGTGAAATTCCAACAGCACACCATGAGGGGAAATTTAAAAAAACATCTTTAACAGGTTATTTGTGAATCATCGTTGAAAAATGATACAACATCGAAATAAATTGTGGACCTACTTAGTCAGACAGTGGAAAGGGGTTTATTCACCAACTTTAATATTCACCAAAGTTTAGCTTCACAAAAATAGTCGCATGAAAGAAATGCATAAAGGGTAAAAATACCTGGACAGTAAAACATAAATAAATAAACAAACTTTTCAAGGAACTTTTCAATGAAAACTTTTTAATGTCTGTCTATTTTATTTTATTTTATTATTGGACCTTCTAGATAAAAAAAAATAATAAATGACCAAGTAGGCTGGACAAACAAACTCATAAATATTGCTCATATTTTATAAGCAACATTGTAAATATATATTTTTAAATACACACAGGTGTTTTGTAATCGATATACACTGCACATCCTTATAATTTATTATCATAGGGAATAACGGTGCTCTTTACCTGCTGCTTAGTTTGAATGGAGTTTGCATTGACCAATCAGAGAGCCTCATTGAGGCGGGTTCAGTCCCCACGACCCAATGGAATCCGGAGTGGGCGGGGCTTCTCCGCGCTCGGGCTTTGTTCTCTGAGACAGGAGTGAAGTTTGAGCTCCGTTATTCTGCAGCTCATTGCACTGGACTTACACGCGCTGGCCTCCAAACTTCCATTTCTTCCAGCAGAGTTGAAGAACAGTGTGTTTTTGAAGGGATTTTTATTTGCAGTTTTTAGAGGATCTATTTTTTTTTCTTCTGTCAGAGTGCTGGAACTTTTTTCCTTTCTTTGCAATGGAAACTTTTCCATCACTGGCATTATGAGCAGAGGAGAGAGACGGAGAACTTTATGGGCTTTCCCATAGCACACGCTCCCTCTGCAACCAACTAAAAGCATTTTAAATGTTTTTTATTTTTTTTATTTTTTTTTACATGAACAGGATTTTGCATTGATACCTGTTGCATTTAAGGTATTTTTGTTTTTTGCATGTTGCATTGCAGACATTTTTGCACTAATGCCTGTTGCATATAAAAGCATTTTACCCAGAAGAACATGAATATTTCTTTCTGCACAGTCTATTCGGGGGAAAGAAATTGCATTGCTGCATGAGAAATTCACGCAAAGCTCAAAAACTTTGGATTGTCCTTGAATTTTTTTTTTGTTCTTCTCGGCGTTCTTCGTACTTGGATTGGATGCATCTCTGTTTGAGAGAGTTGGACTGGCACTTTCAGCATGGAGCCTTCAGATAGGAGACTGTCTGCCTTTCACTTGCTTTTGTTGATCTTTTGGACTTTATGGCAACAGTCCTCATCCAGCCAAGTTCGTCACGAGTTCCATGTTTTGGAGGAGCAGCCGGTCGGCACTTACGTGGGCACCGTGGACCCCAAACCAGGATTTACCTATCGTTTTGGGGAGAGCCACAAACTGTTCACAATCAATGGCACGAATGGTGTCATACGTACATCCTCAGTGATCGACCGAGAGACCCTGTCAAGTGACATAATCAATGTCGTGGTGTTGTCCAGCCAGCCCACGTACCCTACAGAGGTCCGAATTGTTGTTCTGGACGTGAACGACAATGCTCCTGTATTCCCAGATGCGACCATTGCTGTTTCGTTCAGAGAGGATACAGTCGGGGGCAGGCAGGTCATCCTGGACACTGCTACAGACGCAGACATCGGTGTCAATGGAGTGGATCACAACACCTATCGGATCATTAGCGGCAACGAGAAGGGAACGTTTCGCCTGGATGTTACTGTGAACCCCAGTGGAGAGGGCGCCTTTTTGCATTTAGTGACCACAGGTGGCTTGGATAGGGAGCTCACTTCCTTCTACCAGCTACTTGTTGAGGTCCAAGACAAAGGGGAACCTAAAAAATATGGCTATCTCCAAGTAAATGTCACTGTTCAGGATGTCAATGACAACCCACCTATGTTTGACTTGGATCAGTATCAAACAAGTGTGTTTGAAGATGCAGTCGTAGGCTCTAGTGTTTTGCAGGTTGCAGCCACAGATCAGGATGAAGGTGCGAACGCGGACATCCGGTACTTTTTAGATGAAGGAACTCCTTTCCAAATAGACCCGAAAACAGGTACTATTATTATTAAAGAGGCATTAGATTATGAGAGTAAAAAAGAATATTCCTTCACCATCCACGCGAAAGATAATGGAGTACCTTCACTTTCAGGAAGGACAGAAGCAACAATTAAACTCCTTGACGTGAACGACAATGATCCTGTGGTTAAGTTTAGGTACTTCCCGACAACTTCAAAATTCGCCTCCGTTGATGAAAACGCGCAAATAGGAACGGTAGTGGCTTTATTGACCGTTTCCGATTCAGATTCCTCGACAGCTAACGGTAATATATCTGTTTCTATTCTTGGAGGGAATGAGCAGGGCCACTTTGAAGTGCACACTTCCCCTGTACCCAACTTGAGCTTAATTAAAGTGGCCAGTGTGTTGGACAGAGAGCGGATTTCCTCCTATAACCTTACAGTATCTGTGTCTGATAATGGAAAACCTGTGGCTCGATCTTCTTTTGCTAGCCTAGTCATATTTGTGAATGATATCAACGATCACCCACCCATATTCCAGGAAGCAGTCTATAGGGTTGATATTAGTGAGGATGTTCCCAAAGGCAGCTACGTTAAAGGGGTCTCAGCCACTGATGGTGATTCTGGGCAGAATGCTAACCTGCGCTACTCCCTAGTGTCAGGAAACAGTTTGGGGTGGTTCGCCATAAGTGAGAACAGTGGCCTGGTCACTAGTGCAGCCATCCTCGATAGGGAAACTGCATCTGAAATCATACTGAACATAAGTGCCAAAGACCAAGGCCTGCAGCCTAAGATATCATACACCACACTGATTGTGAACATCACTGACGTGAATGATCAAGTCCCAACGTTCACACAAAACACGTATCATATATCTCTGGTTGAGCATTCACTAGCTGGTAGTGAACTTCTACTACTGTCTGCCACAGATACAGATCTTGGTGCCAATGGCACAGTACAGTTCACATTTGACCCAGAAACACCAGCTGAAGTGCAGGAGCTATTCCGGTTAGATGCAGTAACAGGGAGGTTAAGCACTACTTCCGAGTTGGATCGAGAAGAACAGGGTTCCTACTTACTATATGTTAAAGCTACCGATGGAGGTTCTCCCCCTTTACACTCAACTGCAAAAGTCAACGTCACATTAAAAGATATAAATGATAACAAGCCTGTGTTTTACCCCGTGCAGTATTTTGCTAACGTTAAAGAAAACGAGCCTCCTGGATCTTACGTCACGACCGTGTCAGCCTCCGATCCCGACCTGGGTCGAAATGGTACCGTCAGATATGCCATCACTGCCGGAGACACTTTCAAGTTTTACGTCAACAGTAACACAGGCAAAATCACAACGTTAGTGCTTCTGGACAGGGAAGAGAAAACAACTTACCAGCTGCAGGTTTCTGCAACAGATGGAGGAGATCTGCGCTCATACACACAAGGCATCGTAACCATCAACGTGATCGACATTCAGGATAACCCACCGTCATTCAGCCAGAAGGAATTCAGCTTTGTAATTTTTGAAAACACACCCCATGGCACAGTGATAGGAACAGTGTTGGCCACTACAGTCGACTTGAACAGTAATGTTAGTTATTTGATAGCATCAGGAGACCAGAAAGGCCTTTTTTCAGTTAATAGCGGAACAGGACAGATAACAGCCACTGGACTGATCGACAGGGAGGAGCAGGCGTTTTATCAGCTGAAGGTGATCGCCAGAGGTGGAGATGTTATGGGAGAAGCTTTCGTCAACATCACAGTCAAGGATCTGAATGACAACGCTCCTCGTTTTCTCCATCCCGCAGAGCATGTAAGTGCAGTGGAGAACTGGAAGATGGGCCATCACATATTTCAGGCAAAAGCTTTTGATCCTGATGAAGGTCCTAATGGTATGATTGAGTACAGCCTCCAGCAAAACCCCAAAGGACTGTTTAATATCCATGAGAAACATGGACTTATCACACTTACTGGATCTCTAGAGGTCTCCACAAGCTCATACCAGATTGAGGTTTTGGCCTCTGACCGTGGCGTTCCCCAGCGCACCTCCACCCTTGTCTTGACCGTCAGTGTGTACGATGTCAATGACAATGCTCCTGTATTTGACCAGCTCTCTTATGAAGTTATAATATTGGAGTCAGAACCAGTAAACAGTCGTTTCTTCAAGGTGGAAGCGACAGATAAAGACTCTGGAGTAAACGGGGAAATAGTGTATGACATTACTGGTGGGAATACCAATGATGTTTTTGGGGTTTTCCCTGATGGACAATTGTACATTAAGGCAGAGCTTGACAGAGAAGTGCAGGACAGGTACAGCCTGCAACTGGTGGCACGGGACAGAGCGGTAGAGCCACTGAGTGTGAGTGTTAACGTGACCATTATTCTGGATGATGTCAATGATAACCGACCACTTTTCAACAGCACAAATTACGTGTTCCGCTTCATGGAAGAGCAACTGCGGGGTTCACTGGTTGGACAAGTTTTCGCCGAGGACAAAGACTTTGGTCCGAACAGCGAGGTGAGGTACTCTTTTGAAACACCACAGTCAAACTTTGAGCTGAATGCCATCACTGGTGAATTGACCAGCACGCTACAATTGGACAGGGAATCTCTGATGAGGCAGAGAGGTACAGCTGTTTTCACCTTCACGGTCATTTCTTCTGATCAGGGACTTCCCAAGCCTCTCAAAGACCAAGCCAAAGTGCAGGTCTATATTCAGGACATCAATGACAATCCACCCAAATTCACGAAGGACATCTACCAGGCCTCCATCTCAGAGTCAGCACAAAACATGACACAGCTACTGAGGGTGTCTGCTTCAGATGTGGATGAAAACAAAAACGGACTGGTGCGCTATCGCCTCTCGGAAGGCAATGAGGAAAACCAGTTCAGCATTGACAGCAGCTCTGGTCAAGTCACGCTCGTGGGAAATTTGGACTATGAAGCCACGTCATCTTACACTCTTAAGATCATAGCTGAAGATTCTGGAGCAGTCCCACTGTCGTCTTCTTGCCTGCTGAGCATTAGCATTTTGGACGAGAATGATAATGCTCCATCTTTTCCAAAGTCCACCATTACAGTAGACGTTCTTGAGAACATGCGGATTGGAGAGCTCGTGGCATCCATCACGGCAACTGACTCGGATTCGGGTTCCAATGCTGATATAACGTACAGCATCACAGCTAACAACAATCATGGCACTTTTAGTATTAGTCCCAGTACTGGTAGCATCTTCCTTGTCCGAAAGCTGGACTACGAAACTCAGTCCCTCTACAAACTCAACATCACTGCGAAGGACAATGGCAGGCCTCAGAGATCCTCCTCCATCCCTCTTATTATTCACGTGCGAGATTTCAACGACAACCCTCCTGTTTTTACTCCTGGTGACATTTTTAAGTCCATCCCTGAAAACCTTCCTCTGTCCACCTCTATCATGGCAATCACAGCCCATGACACAGATGCAGATATTAACGGGCAGCTGGAATACTCAATAGTCCAGCAAACACCGAGAGGAAACCACTTCCGCATCAATCCAACCTCTGGCGTCATCTTGACAAGCAGCGAGATTGACCGAGAGTTCTCAAATATGTTTGAGTTGACCATCAAAGCAACAGATCAGGCAGTTCCTGTTGAGTTCCGTCGTTTTGCACTCAAGAATGTCACAATATGGGTCACAGACCAAAATGACAATGTTCCAAACTTCATCTCCCAGAACGCCCTGGTGGCTGAACCCAACATTGTAATTGGCTCGATTCTGACTACGGTTCTAGCTTACGATCCTGATGAGGGTGCAAATGGTGAGGTGGAGTACGAGCTGGTCAAAGGTGACTCGGATACTTTCATCATGGACAGGTACAGCGGTGACATCCGACTAGCATCCCAGCTCGTCCCTTCAAAACTCATCTACAGTCTTATCGTTTCTGCCACCGACCATGGTACAGAGCGAAAAACGTCCCGTACCGAATTAACTATCATCCTCCAAGGAGCTGATGGGCCTGTTTTCTCCCAACCCAAATACATAACGATTTTAAAGGAAGGTCAACCTCCTGGCACCAAGGTCATCTCACTAGACGCGTCCAGCCCTCGTGGCTCTGGCACCAAAGTGGAGTATTTCATCGTGGCTGTCCGGAGTGGCGGGAAAGCCGTAGGAAGGCTTTTCACTATTGGCCGTCATACGGGCATGATCCAGACAGCAATGGAGCTGGACAGAGAGCAAGGAGCTGATTTGTATCTTCTGGATGTCTACGCCATTGAGACAGAGACCAGCCAACCCCGAACTCAGAGAGCTGAGGTGAGTAACGGCTATTTTTCCTGCTTTGCTGTGTTTACGTTGTTTGCCTTATTTTCTTGCGAATGCCTAATTAGGTTAAATGCTTTTGGACGTGTGTGCTTGTAATTCTGATGGTTCTTGCATATAAGGCTAGAAAGGATCCAAGAAAATGAGAATTCATGGCTGTGCTGTAACATATGCTGAAGTCATTGGCCTGGTTTAGGGGGATCAAGTTTTCTGATGGAAAAACTGGCAGCCACACTGTTCAAGTTAAAACACACACACACACACACACACACACTTTTGTATATTTGTTAATTAAAACCCTGCTTTTTGTATTTTTGAGAGAGATCTGGGTTGTGTTAGATGTAAATAACCTTGCACTTGAGCAAGTCATGGTTGTTGTAAGTGGGATTTTGTGTTTTGGCAGGCTATCTTTATTGTTCCAGGCGGGAAAAAAAGATCAGGCTATAACTGGTTCACAGAGGCGATTGCTGGGTTTTCTCTTCGAGAGGGAAGTGTGTGTGTATCCTGTGTTTTGTCGAGTTCCTGCCCAAACCATCTTATCAGCTGCTGCAAATTCCACAAATCAAGACATTAGACAACGATACTGATTATTCTTATAAGTGATTACTCATATTAATTGTGTCCAAACTGGGGGAGGTGGATGGTAGGGAATCAATTTGGTTTGGACTCCAGAAAGAAAAAAAGGGTGGGGGAGGCATATGAAGGATGGGGAAAGCAGCAAGCAATGAGTGTTTCAGCCCCTTTCTGATACCTGTCTCCAACCGAGCAAGGGGTAATTATGCTGGATTTGAGTTTTTCGGGGCAGATTTAAAGCCGGGTGGTCCTACTTTTGTGCCACCGGCTTTGGCTCAGGGGGCAATAAATGACCGTTAAATTCAGATGACCCTGTAAGCCTTGCTGAATAGAATTTTTTTCTCACCAAAGAAAAGCAGAGCAACTGAAAAGGAAAACATTTGAAGCTGAAACCATGTAGTACCACTATGCTGTGATGCTTTCTCTCGTGCTCCTGCTAAATTGTCCCCTCGGGATGGAGTTAAAATCCTGTGCAGCAGAAGAGAAAGAGTGGTCGGGGGGGGTTTGGCTGAAACTTTAGTCCGACTTTTTGGGTGGCTGAGGCTGAGCCCCTCTTCAAATCAAAACCAAATGTGATTCGATATATGCGCTGAAGGAAATTTCATCTGGAACCAAAAATGTTGTGTTATTACAGGCTTGATGATGCGCATGTATAAATTGGATTTTGTTTCCCCTTTTGCTGTCTTTCTCTTGGTTCAGACCTGAAATATTTCCTCTGAGAAAAAAAAAATTGTTATTAACCTTGGAAATAACTTTTTAAAAGAAGTATTTGTGAGTGTATGCACCTGTTTAAATATGCGCTTTATGTCATAACTAAGATTGACACTTAAAACTTGAGGTTGTATTAACCAAGGGTGAAAACTGTAAAGATTTCAAAAGGGACAAGACGGTTCACATTCACGCATACATTGGTTTCGCTTTCTATACGCATGAATGGTTTAACATTAAATATCACCACATGGCTTTGTCGGTATCGATATAATGAAAAATGTAAGCAGATAAGAACATTAAAGGTAGAGTGTCTTTCAGATTTTTCAAGTGCAGGTCATAAAAAGAATTTTCCCTGACACCCAGTTATTTTTGTTTAGTGGACCGAAAGCTACTGAATTCGAATCACAGACTTCTCATTCTATTAGGTTTTTTTTTTTAAGATATTTTTTGGGCTTTTTTTCACCTTTATTGGATAGGACAGTGTAGAGACAGGACAGGAAATGAGTGGGAGAAAGAGACGGGGAGGAATCGGGAAATGACCTCGGGTCGGAATCGAACCCGGGTCCCCGGATTTATGGTATGGCGCCTTAGCCACCTGAGCCACGACGCCCCCAGGTTTTTTTTTTTTTTTAAATAAAACAATTAATGAATTTAGGGCCATGTGGCCCTAAATTCTCTGCTATTTTTTCCAGCTTCACCATGACCCAATGCAAGATACTATGTCATGTATCACATGGTGGGCTTTCCTCGTTCACGCAAGGCATTGTGGGATACAAATTTGAAACAGGAGATAAAAATGGAGGGCGTGAGTGTGCGAATGAAACGTGAAAGACCGACTACAGTAACGGAAAGCGAAAAGAAAAGACGTTATGTTATATGCGAAGGAAAGGAAACGCAGGACCAAACTACTAAATATCGGCACTCAGCGAGCACCTCGGTGTGATCAGCTGTTCGTTTAGTGATAGAATAATGGACCTGCCAGTGCAAGGTCAAAGGGAAACCTATAGATGGCAGTAACGCAACACTGTGGATGCCAGCTGCCATAAAACCCAAAAGAAGAAGAAGAAGGTAAACCAGCACATGTGCACACAGACTTCCTCTGTCTGCTTGACTGCGCGAAGCGAGCGATTTCATGCACATTATTTGCGAGGGAATCCCCTCAAATTAAATAACTTCCCAGCCACAGAATGGTCAGATATTTTGTGAGATATTACAGAAATAAACATATATCACAACAACCACATTTCAGAGGGAACTCAATTTCACCGATTTCATGAAATCGAAAGGCCGTCTCACTTGAAGTGGAGGCAGACAATGCTATAATGTGATTTAAAATATCTCTTGCTCAAAAAAGAAAAAGACAGAAAACAAAAGTTTGATGCAATTTTGACAGACAGTAAAGTGAATAAGAAATAAATGGTCACGTATAACATCCACATTATAGCAGCTCTAAACACTCTTGTCCTCATCAGATCCTCTTCTCTTCTCTTTCTCATCCTCTGTCCTGAATATTCTTCCCTGGTGGAAACCTTACTGTGATCTGTTAGAAGGTTAGGAGGTACTGACTAGGGCTGGGTATCACCAGATACCTCACGATACGATACTATGGCGATATTTTGCCCACGATAACGATAATATCACGGTACAGCGATTCAGCGATAATCGATATATTGCAAGAAATTTCAACCACATCACGATATCCGTGTCACTGAAGAAAATCAGAATTTATTGACCACTGTAAAATTACATTTCACTTACATAACTACACACTCTTGCCAGACATATATTTGTCTCTATTCCACTGCTGGCAAAACCAAGAGTTGCTTCACTACAACATACCGAAAATTCCCATTTCTGTGCTAGTATTCTCAACTTTTCTGTAAGCATGGACACATCAGTGCTGCTTAACAAGCAGAATCAAATTGTTTTATGAAAACTTAAAACTTGCACTGCAGACTGCACATACATTTCAGTGCTAACACTAATATCAATTTGTTCTTTGTAAACTTGAGAACATATACCGGAGAACATTTAACTTGTGCTTAGTACTTGTGTAAAGTTTAATCCAAACCTGTACTGTGAGCACACATTTCAAAACTGCATGTTCTTCTTCAGGAAGAGCAACTGGTCAGCATGCTCAGAGGTGAGACAGCTCCTCTGAGAGCTGATTATGTCACCTGCAATAGAAATTGAATATCTAATTGGAGCGAAACAGGTTTTGCAAAGTGCGTACTCTTTGTCCTGCTCACTGTTTTTTTTCTCCTTTCCTTTGGAATCCAAAGTGCCTCCAAACATCTACCTTAAAGTTCGGCGGCGTCTCTAGGTTTACGTTAACAGCCATGCTTGCTTGTTTTTTTCCTCACCGCAACCGCCGGGAAAAAAAAGAGAAGACGAAGTGTGCCTTGCAGTGAGGTAGCGGCGCAGCGACACCTTGCGGAGCGGAGGTGCGGAAGTCGTACTGGATTTACAAACCCGTCTGAAACATGATTTATTATTTGAAAAAAATATCGATATTCATATTTTGAGTATCGATATTGAATCGGAAGACAAAGTATCGCGATATATCGCCGTATCGATATTTTTGCCCACCCCTAGTACTGGCCCTGGTGACGACTTCTTGAAACGTAAAATGAAATGAATCAAAAATAAAGTTGGGGAAGAACTTCAGGATGGAGAGAAAGTTGAGATAAAAGGAACAGAAACAAAGTTTAGACTAAATAATGAATTACAAGAGTGCAAGAGAGTGTTCCAGTCTGTGTAGCTGGCGCACGTTTGATGATGTCATCTTGAATGTTCAACAAAACAGGATCTAAAACATGCATGCACGCGCACACACACATTTATTTTCTGCAGAAACATCTTCATTGAGACATCTTTAGTCCATGCATGAGTGTCTGTGTGTGTGTGTGTGTGTGTTTGATTCTGTCCTTTCACTTTTTGAACTAAAGCCCCTCTGCATTGACAATGACAGACAAAAAGTAGAGCGACTGACTGCACCCTCTCTCTCTCTCTCTCTCTCTCTCTCACACACACACACACACACACAATTACTTCTGTAATTACACATACTATTGCCCTTGTATACAGTACTGTACAGTAGACATGAGTCTCTGTGCCATCTGTCTGATCTAATACTGCGATCTCTCTCTCTTTGATTTAACGACGTTATCCTTCTTCACGTCCCTCATTTGGTGACAGATTTAGGGATTGGACCTGAAAATGAACCCGATTACCTTTGTCTCTCTCTATCTATCTCTTTTTCTGAGCGGTCGGAGGTTGAGGGTTTTGGATGTTTAGAAAGCTCCCACATTCCAACATAAGACCGAGAGAGAGAGAGAGAGAGAGAGAGAGAGAGCAGATGGCTGGAGAAGATAGAGGTGTCTTATGAGTTTGTTTAACTCCAAGGGCTTGGGGTGTGTGTGTGTGTGTGTGTGTGTGTGTGTGTGTGTGTGTGTGTGTGTGTGTGTGTGTGTGTGTGAGCGCGCATACACGCATGTGTGCATGTGGACTCCACTCCTTTCTCACTATTGTTCCACTTTTTGAGCCTCGGAAAGCTTTTGTCTCAACACACACACACACACACACACACACACACACACACACACACACACACACACACACACACTCTGTTTTCCTCATATTGTTTATGAGGAAAATCACAGGTTTATATTCAAACACTTGTTTAAATGTTTCGACAGTGCAAAGTTAATTGAAGACTTATTTCTAACAGAAATTCTCGAAAGACAGGTTTAAGAGCATGTCTGAGAAAAAACGTGAAAGTTAACACTTCAGACACTGTTTCTGAGTAGAACTCGATCAAATTGCGTAGAACTTGATAAAATCAATGCTAACATTGGTTGTGAGTGAAACTGTGTGAGCTTCATGAGTTTTGCATCATGTTTTAGGAAGTGTTCAAATAAATGCGATCGGTTTAACACTTTTAGCATCATGTTTCACAACCCAGTTTCCTAAAAAGTTGGGATGCTGTATCGAACTTAAATAAAAACAGAACGCGATGATTTGCAAATCATGGAAACTTTGTATTTCATCGAAAATAGTACAAAGACATCAAATGTCGAAACTGAGAATTTTTTTTTGAAAAACATATGCGAACTTTGAATTTGATGCCCGCAACACATTTAAAAAATAGTTGGGGCAGGGGCATGTTTACCACTGTGTTGCATCACCTCTACTTTGAACAACACTGTGTAAACGTTTGGGAACTGAGGAGACCAATTGCTGTAGTTTTGAAAGAGAAATCTTGTCCCATTCTTGCCTGATATACAATTTCAGTTGCTCAACAGTTCTGGGTCACCTTTGCCATATTTTGCGCTTCATAATGCACTAAATATTTTAAATGGGAGACAGGTCTGGACTGCAGGCAGGCCAGTTTAGCACCTAGACTCTTTTACTATGGCGCCATGCTGTTTTAATATGTGCAGAAAGCAGTTTGGCATTGTCTTGCTGAAAAAAGGAAGGCCTTCTCTGAAAAAGATTTTGTCTGGATGGCAGCATATTGCTCTGAAACGTGTATATATCATTCAGCATTAATGATTCCTTCCCAGATATACAAGCTCCCTATGTCATGTGCACTACCCTGGTGAAAAACCTCACAGGATCTTTAAGGATCCATGAGGATTGTCAAAGACATGCCAAAGATCCTGAAAGATAAGGATCTTTATAGGATCCATAAAGGATCTTAGAAAGATCTTCAAAGTTCTTCAGATGCAAAATCATTTGTAAAGATCCTGAAGGATTTGACAGAGATCTTTTAAGGATCATACAGAGATACTCATCATGATCCCTGCAAAGATCTTTGCAAGGATCCTTTAAGATCCTCAAGGATTCAACAAGGATCTTTCAAAAATCTTAGAAGGATCCTTCTAAGAATTTTGTTAAGACTTTTGTTAGGATCCTTGAGGATTTGATCAGGATCTTTAAAGAGCTTTGTCAAGATCTTCACAAGATTCAACAAGGATCCTTCAAAGATCTTAAAAGGCTTCTTTTCAGGATCTTATAAAGATCTTAACTGTAATCCTCAAGGATTTAATCAGGATCTTGTAAGGATCCTTGTCAAGGTCTTTATGAGATCTTTGTAAGGATCCTTTAAGATCCTCGAGGATCTAATGAGGATCTTTCAATTTTTTTAAACGATCCTAATTCAACAGAATTGGCAAGGATGGAAATAGACTGAAACTTATATAATTATGATTCATAAGATTTGGATAAGGATATACCAAGGAATCCTGAATTGCTAACATCTTAAAAGGATATTTGAAAGAATCTTTCATGATTTTCAAGGTTTCAAAGATCTTGAAAGGATCTTAAGGATTTCATTAAGTTCTTTTCAGGATCTTTTCAAGAATTTCACAAGACCTTTGCAAGCATCTCAAGATCAAGAAAGCAGTGGAAATCAAGTCTATGGTACATGGATCTTACAAAATACAGTGGAACCTCTCTGAACTGAACATCTGGACGCGATAATGCTTTCCATAACTGGAGCTGTTTGCTTTTGGGGACATGTTCTTGTGAGTGATAGCCTAAAAGTGCAAAGTTGGCCTCTCACAGGAACGAGGAAACAACAAGATGTGTATAAATACAAAACAAACTCTGAAATATAGCACAGTAAAATCATTTTGTGATTTTGATTAATTAAAATAATATTGAGGCTCATCAAACTTCTTTTCAAGCATTCCTGTCAAAACAAAACCATAACCTCCATTTATTTTGGGAATGGCTGCTAACTGCAATGTGAAAAAAGGCCCGACATGCTGGTCAAAAGTAACTCTTAATGTCTACTGATGAGTGACAGTCTTAAGAGCTTAAACCGTATTTGAAAAAATCTGCTACAGTTCAGAGTCTTAAAAGAGTAACTTTTAAAATTCATTACAAGCACCTTTCCCTGGTGAAAATCTTTCAAGGATCTTCAAGGATCCGTAAAGTTCTTTGTGAGGGTCTTTGAGGATCCTGTTGAGAATCTCAACAAAGATCTTCAAAAGATCTTCAAGGATCTTTAAAATTCTTGGCAAGATCTTCAAGGATCGACAAAGATATTTTTACTTCTTGCCAAGATATTCAAGGATCTTCAATTTTCTTGCCAAAATCGTAAAGGGTCTACAAAGATTTTTGTGGCAGCGGAGGCGTGGTCAAGCGTTGGTCTGTGACCGAAGGGCGGAGTCAGGGAAGGTAAGTGGCAGAATCACTGCACCTGATGTCAGTTAACCTGTGTTTGTGTGTCTTCCCCAGTGACCGCGCCCTATATAAGGAGAGAGAGAGCAGAGGAAGGGAGCTCTCTCCCCAACCAGACGACTGACGTGTGTGTGCGTGTCTGTATGGCTGGGAGGTTGTGTTCGACTAAACCGTCCGTTTGTGAGTGATAAACGCTGGTGCGGATCAGCTTAATTCCCAGTAACCCATACAGTTCGCGCAGTGTGCGTGACATATACGAGGTGCCTTGATCAGTCAGAATCTCTTTGGGGATTCCGACTTGGGAGATGACGTGGAAGAGTGCTTCCGCAATACTACATGCTGAGATACTGCGAAGAGGCACTGCTTCTGGGTATCATGTTGCATAGTCCACCAGAACTAAAATAAAGCAATACTCTCGTGTTGACCGATCTAATGGGCCGACGAGATCCATTCCAATTCTTTTGAACGGGGTCTCGATTAATGGTAGAGGGCGCAAAGGCACTTTTGGAATGGTCACTGGATTTACTAACTGGCATTCGCGGCACGCCGTACACCACCTACGGACATCGCTGCAAATCCCTGGCCAATAGAACCGGGCCATTATTCGGGCTAGTGTCTTATCCTGCCCCAAGTGTCCAGCCATGGGATTAAAGTGAGCTGCCTGGAATACCAATTCCCAGCGGCTCTTTGGGATCAAAAGTTGTGTAATCAGCTCCTTAGTCTGAGTGTCCTGCGTCACTCGGTATAATCTATCCTTCATAATGGAGAAATAGGGGAAGGACGGGGTGGCGTTTGGCTGAAGCATTTGACCATCGATTACTCTCACTTGGTCAAATGCATGCCGCAGAGTCTCGTCTCGCGACTGCTCTAACGGGAAATCTGTGAGGGATTCCCCAAGAGAGGGAGGAAGAGCCTGCTGCTCCTCACTCTGACACGGAGATAACGTAGATGGCTCTGTGACAGCTGCTCCCGCCAATGCCACACTGGGCTCTCCCCCCGCTAAACTATGGCAGGACCCACTCTTCACTAAATGAGTCATTAATTCCCGAAATCCCAGCCAATCAGTCCCCAAAATTATTGAGTGGGTAAGGCGAGGATTAACCGCCACCTTTACACTAAATTTCTCCCTTCGAAATAGAATGTGGACTGACACTAAAGGGTAGTTGTGAACATCCCCATGCACACACAACACCTTCACCAATTGTGCTGTCCCCAATGCCTCCTCTTGCACCAGGCTTTGGTGGATTGAGGTCTGATTACAGCCGGAATCCACCAAAGCCTGATACGTATCCCCTTGGACACTCACCGGTATGCGATACGCTCTGGCCCGATCGAGGGTGGTTTCTGGTGCGTCAGGGATCCAGACCACCACACCCACCTCCATTGCCGAGCACTGATGCTGGAGGTGCCCCGGCTCCCCGCAGCGCCAGCAAACCGGCCCGGGCTCTCTCTGCATCGGCGCTCTGGGGCTCACTCACCTGAGGGAGGGGAGAGACAGACACGGAAGCGGGAAATGGGAGGGCACCACGGGTGCAGTGGGCCGGCTGGGGTGGAGCCGGCCCCCGCCTCCACCGTGGGGGAACAGGGCGAGGATGAGACACAGAAGGGGAGGGAGAGAGAGAGAGGAGAAGAGGAGATCTGCGATCCTGCCGTGGGAACAGCAGCCAAATGATCCTCCGACAACTCGATGGCCTGATCCAGCGACGCCAGGCAATGGCACTGGACCCACTCCGCGGTCCCTTTGGGAAGTCGGGCGATGAACTGCTCCAGTGCCACCAGATCGACGATTCCCTCGGCGTCACGGTTGTCAGCCCTCAGCCACCACCGGCAGGCGTCCCGGAGTTGCTGGCCAAACGCGAACGGGTGGCCGACCTCCTCTAGGTGTAGAGCGCGGAAGCGCTGGCGTTGTTGTTCTGGGGTGCACCCCACATGCTGGAGGACGGCCTGGTGCAGGTCTGCGTAGACCAGCCGGCTGTTGGTGGGGAGCTGTAGTGCGGCCAGCTACGCCTCGCCTGTTAGCAGGGGGAGGAGGCGCGCTGCGCTCTGTTCCACCGGCCAGCCCCAGGCCTCTGCTGCTTGCTCGAAGAGCGCTAGGAAGGCCTCGGGGTCGTCGTGCGGGCCCATCTTCATTAGGGTGAGGTGGGGAGGGCCCACGGCGGTGGAGGTGGTGGACCCCGGTGACGCGAGGAGGTGCTGGAACGCCTGACAATCTTCCTGTTGCGCCAGCACCAGGGCCTCGAACCTTTGCGCTTGCTCCTTTCGGAGGGCGACCAGCGCCTGGTGCTGGCTCTGTTGGGCCATGGCGAGGGCGTGGATCAGGTCCGCGAAGGGGGAGGACTCCATGGGGCTGTTCTCCTCTGTGCTCCTTCCCGGGTTTCGGCACCACTGTAAGACTTTGAGCGGGTGGGTGGAGCACAGAAGTACGGCAGGCCAGAACTGAGTTGCAAAAACTCTTTATTGTGACACTTTTCAGTCGAACACAACCTCCCAGCCACATAGACACGCACACACACGTCAGTCATCTGGTTGGGGAGAGAGCTCCCTTCCTCTGCTCTCTCTCTCCTTATATAGGGCGCGGTCACTGGGGAAGACACACAAACACAGGTTAACTGACATCAGGTGCAGTGATTCTGCCACTTACCTTCCATGACTCCGCCCTCCGGTCACAGACCGATGCTTGACCACGCCCCTGCTGCCACAATCTTTTAACTTCTTGGCAAGATCTTGAAGGATCTTCAATTTTCTTGCCAAGCTCTTCAAGGATCTTCAAAGTTCAAATTCTTTGCAATTTTATAATGAGGAACATTATTCTTAAATTGTTGCACCGTTTCCCCACGGAGTCTTTCACAGAGCGGCAAACCCCTCCTCATCTTTACTTTTGAGAGACTCCGCCTCTCTGGGATGCTCTTTTTATACCCAATCATGTTACTGACCTGTTGCCAATTAACCTAATGAGTATTATTTAACATTACACACCTTTTCCAGTCCTTGTCCCAACTCTTCTGAAACATGTTGCTGACACAAAATTCAAAATGAGCAAATATGTTTCAAAGAAACAATAAGATTTCTCAATTTCAATATTTGATATGTTGTCTTTGTACTATTTTCAATGAAATATAGGGTTTCCATGATTTGCAAATCATCGCATTCTCTTTTTATTTGTGTTTTACACGGTATCTCAATGCTGGATTTGGTATTTTAGTAAAAGTGTGACAATTAACATTCTAACTGTGAAATTCACAATTTTACCATCACGTTTTTGTAAAATTGTGACAATTAATGCTTCTTACACTGAAATTCACAATCTTAACATCAGATTTTAGCAAAATTGTTACAATCAATGCTCCAACATTGAAATTCACAATTTTAACATCAGATTTGAGCAAAATTGTGACAATTAATGTTCCAACATTGAAATGTACAATTATAACATCAGATTTTAGTAAAATTGTTACAATTAACGCTCTACCTTTGAAATTCCCAATTTTAGCATCATGTTTTCGTAAAAGAGTTATAATTATTGCTTGTAACATTGGTTTTAAGTAAAAAAAAAAAAAAAAAACTGGGTGAAATTCACAATTTTAACATTGTGTCTTCATAGAAATGAAATACATAACATTTTTCCATTAACAATTTTTGCACCATGTTCCCAACATTGTTTTTTTTTTAATCGATATCAAATTAACAGTTTTAGCTTCATGACATGGTAAAAATGTTACAATTCACACGTTTAGCATTGTTTTTGAGTAAAACCATCAAATTAATATTGCAGGCACCATTTTACTCATGCTTATTACACTGTTCTTGAACAAAACATTTAAAATGAACTCTTGTAGCTTTCTGGCGCAATGTTTTACTCAGACATTGTGCTTAATAATGTTAACTAAAGAAAATTTTCTTGTTCTCCGTAGTTTTCATTGTTAACAGAAATGCTTAGAAACACACAGAATAACACGAGCAAAAACAGATTCATTTCGAAACAGACACAGCGTGTTTCTGTGTCCTAGCATTGTTAGTAACACTGAGTCTTAGTAAAACCAAATGTTTTGATGCAAATACTGTGTAATTTGTTACATAACAATTGCGTAACAACATGGTGCTTGTGTTTAACGGAAATCAGGCTTTTGTTTTTTTGGCAGTTCAGACGAAACAGACCTTTGCTATGTGTTTGTAGAAGTCTGGAGCCGTTGTTGGTTTTTTTCCCCACCTTGCATTGTTTTTCTCCTGGAAGCATTTCAGTCCAGCGCTGGGTTCTATGCAGCCGAAAGAACGGCACGCTATTCTCAGCATGAAGTACGTTTACTGAAATTTTAGAAACATATCCTTCTGGTCCATGACTCAGGGATAGATTGGTTCTGTCTGGGAGTTCAGCCCCGAGGACGTGACATTCACGTATTATGAGAATCGAGAGAGAGAACGTGATGTGTAGGAAATGTGTACGTGTGCTCGTAAGTAGCAACTGAGCTAATAAATCAGTTTGTGTACACACACATAATGTTGAATGTACATGCTGGCTGTATTGGGTTGTGCGACCTCAGCAGAACACACACGTGCACATGGGTGCGTGTGGCTACTTACATCACCCAGTAGGTGGTCTACAAAGGTTAAAGTTGAAGAATGTGTGTGTGTGTGTGTACATTATGTGTGTCCTGTTGTACACCAGTAAAGCTAAATGTGAGTATAGACCTCAGGGTGCTTTCACCCCTACTAGTCCATTTGCTGAATGTGGATCAGAGCATTATATATATATATATATATATATATATATATATATATATATATATATATATATATATTAATGATCCAAAATGTTGACTGAGGGTCACATAGGGCTGAAAACAGGGTGCTTAAAAAACAAACCTTGGTTATCAGGTGTGCGTGTAAATCCCAAAAATGACCCAAACATTAAGAACATAGAGTCAGCGCTAAATAAATTATTACACATATCTGGTCCACAAATTTGATTTTGCGATAACGGCACGAGGATGTTTTGCTGTGTGTGTGTCACTCAACTCGCCTACGTAAAATTCCACTTCCTCCTTCGAAATGGTTTCAATGATAGTGTTAATGACATCATCAGCAATCGATACTTTTCAGGAATATAATTTTGGGCTTAAAATATGACAGCTTGTCAGATAAAGTTGAAAAGGAAGAAGAGACATCACTTATCCTGAAAGCACCTTTCACTGGAATGTACAAATTAATGTAAGCTAGCTAGACAGCTAGCCAACGTGATATAAAGTCAGCGTGGCTTCTTTGGGATCATAAACGGCACATTTAAATAATATTGTCTGGCTTTGAGTGGTATATCAGATATATTCCATTCAGCTAGCATGATACTGAACAAGTCGAAGACGAGGAGCTGCATGGAATGTATCTGATGTACCACGAAAAAAAGCCAGCCAATATCTCATCATTTCATCCATTATTATTATTATTATTATACATACACACTTTTCATATCAGCATTCTCAAAGGCCAACACGAGCTTACCCGCAAGTTGGCGCTGTTAGCGTGGCAGTGAAGTCACCTTCCAGTCAATGTAGGGTTCATTATCATGACAGTGAAGTCACCTTCCAGCCGCTGTAGCGTTCAACAGTAGCACAGGCTAACAATCAAGAAACTAAGATTTCTGTCCCAAGATTCGTCTTCCACGCATACTCACCACAGCATTTTTCATTCAGACTTAAGTATTCATTTCCCGATGTAATTGACTTTGTGAGTTTTAATCTTCAACATCGACGACAACGACACACAACGGAGCGACCCGGCAGCCAAAATTCTCTCAAAATCTTCTGCTTTTAACGAAGCAAACCTCGCGGCTATGTTTGTTTACAAACTGCCACTCACAAGCGCAGAAGTTTTACATCTCCGATGTGTCTCTTTTCCAGTTTTTCAATGTCCGTTGGTATGTTTTTCTCTTGTAAATATACATGAAGAAGATATAATGAAGTTTTGGTAGCCTTTCAAGTGTTCAGCGTCTCTTCGGTTTTAGTTTTCAGTTTATTTATTTAGTGTTTCAACCAAGCACTGAATTAGCTTCATCGTCTCGCTGTCCCGGATGACAAAGAAATGATTCTGCGCATGTGCAGCAGAAAAGTTTTGTCATTGGATCTTCGCATGAGCTCCGATGTGTGACATTGTGTTGTCTTGACAATGTGCAATATGATAAGAATATTGCATGCTCATTCTCCATTGGGGAGAGTGGTGTAATACACGGTGAATAAACGATATGAGAACAATATAGCATGCCATCAATAAACTCACTAGAAGGGAATAGAATACATGTTTTATTCCATGGAAAAAGTGGCCTGTATATATAATAATTGGCCATATTGTATCCAAAATGTCACTTCTGCAATATTAATTTCTTGGTTGTAGATCTGTTATATAAAAGCAGTGTCACACTCAAGGTCATACTGTTGTACCGAATATGTAATTAGCGACAACCATGCTGATATTCAACATCTACTGTACAACAGCACTCCCTCTTGTGTAACATTGCATAATTATAGTATCATACAACTAATGAGTTTGAAAGATTTGATCTATCGCACCCAGTGTTTATTTTTACCTCGCCTGCGATGGAGTAAGCGGGACGAGGTATTGGAATCAGTGCGGTTTGTTTGTGTGTGTGTCTGTTAACAATCTCGCGTCTTGACGGTTGTACCAATTGACTTCAAATTTTCAGCATAGGTGGGCAATGGTCCATAGATTCATCTCATTCTCATCTCATTATCTCTAGCCGCTTTATCCTGTTCTACAGGGTCACAGGCAAGCTGGAGCCTATCCCAGCTGACTACGGGCGAAAGGCGGGGTACACCCTGGACAAGTTGCCAGGTCATCACAGGGCTGACACATAGACACAGACAACCATTCACACTCACATTCACACCTACAGTCAATTTAGAGTCACCAGTTAACCTAACCTGCATGTCTTTGGACTGTGGGGGAAACCGGAGCACCCGGAGGAAACCCATGCGGACACGGGGAGAACATGCAAACTCCACACAGAAAGGCCCTCGTCGGCCACGGGGCTCGAACCCAGGACCTTCTTGCTGTGAGGCGACAGCGCTAACCACTATACCACCGTGCCGCCCCTCAAAATAACATATTTTCCATTATCACTCAAAAACGGTTGCCGACAGACATATGTTGACTATTATGAGCATATAGGAACTCCCATATGGCCTTTCATTTGGCACCATGATCTTTGAGTTTGAGTGACCTTGAAAGGTCATACTCAAGGTCACGTATTTTCAGAGGGCTGTAACTTGAAAACGGTTGATGGTAGACAGATATTTACCGTTATCAACTTATAGGAAGTGCCATATGGGCTTTCATTGGGCACCATGACCTTTGACCTTGAATGACTTTCAATTTCAATTTCAAACTCAAGGTCATGGATTTTCATAGGACTATAACCTGACAGCTGATGATTGAGAAATATTACCATTATCAACATATAGGTATAAAATAAGTGCTACCGGGCGAGGTTTGTTTTGCCTGGCAACACTTGTCTTGAGTTATTTCTAGCTAGCTACTCACCAGAGTGCCCTCCATATAAGGCATCAGTCATACGGAATAAACAAATATTTGCGATGTTACCAATTTCTCAACTCTGATTTGAATCACAGCACTGGTGAATTCTTGACTCTGATTGGTCAGAAGAATTTTCTTTCACAACATTTCTGACAGTCGTTCCATCCGCGGTTTCTAGAGGAACAATTTCAAAATGGTGGATGCTCCACTACACTGTGAAATGAATTCAAATAAACGTGTGTGGTTTTTGTGAGGAGATGATTATGAAGCGGGCGGCACGGTGGTGTAGTGGTTAGCGCTGTCACCTCACAGCAAGAAGGTCCGGGTTCGAGCCCCGTGGCCAGCGAGGGCCTTTCCGTGCGGAGTTTGCATGTTGTCCGCGTGGGTTTCCTCCGGGTGCTCCGGTTTCCCCCACAGTCCAAAGACATGCAGGTTAGGTTAACTGGTGACTCTAAATTGACCGTAGGTGTGAATGTGAGTGTGAATGGTTGTCTGTGTCTATGTGTCAGCCCTGTGATGACCTGGCGACTTGTCCAGGGTGTACCCCGCCTTTCGCCCGTAGTCAGCTGGGATAGGCTCCAGCTTGCCTGCGACCCTGTAGAAGGATAAAGCGGCTAGAGATAATGAGATGAGATGAAATTAATTTAAAAAAAAAAAACCAGCAACTTTAACTTAAAGTGAACATGTCTGTGGATATGTCACAATGTTAAAAGTAACTATAAACAGATAAAAATTACGTAAAAACAACTTCAGGCTGTAGCGGTTAGTCGCTATATCTACTGTTGCTATGATACATCAGCGATTTGTGACTTGTTTGTATTGTTGAGTCACCAACTAAGGCGTCTTTGATATTGCAACTGGATCACAAACACTTCCTGGTAAATTGTTACACAAGAATGCAAGAACGCACACTGACGCGTGCACACACACACAAACACACACACGGGAGTGTTTAGTTGTCTTTGGTTTGTAAACATGTTGCAGCTCCAGCTGTTGTTGTTTACCGAGGACTTTGAATATCTGACATTCCAGTTCGGATCGTTTGAATTTATGAGATTTTGGAAATTTAAAGACGCACCCTAGAAAGTTGCTTCGGAATCTCTCAACACAGAAACATTCCAACATTCCTCCATCTTTCTTTGTGGTATGTGATGTCAGATTTTGCTGTGTGTGTGAGAGAGAGAGTTTGAACTTTAGGTGCTGCGTCTTACTACCCACATACACGCCAACACTGACACACACTGACACACACACACACACGCAACACACACAGACAGTTATGCAGGCTAATGCGGGGGTCAGACAGGGCAGTTGACAGTCAGAAGATCAAACTGTGAGGCTAAGATCAACTCCATATGACCAACACATACGCATGCGTGCACACACACACACACACACACACTGATCTTTTGTAAAACAAACTTAAGGACATGGTTCAGTTTCACTGCAAAAATCAGATCACTCTGTGTTTTTAAATATAACTCAGAGCGCACACACACACAATACAGAAATATGAGAAGTAACACTCGCTGGGAAATGTTTTCAAGCTTCCAGAGATGAAAAGCTGATATTACTGAAACTGATGTTTGGAAAAACTAAGGATAAGAAGTCAGGAATAAAACACTTGGGAGTATGCTGTCATAGGAAAATAAGCAACGACAACGTGGTGCGATGCAGCCAGATGCTCCTGTTCCCACCCAGAAGTATAGAACTTTCAAAATTTTTTTTAACAATAGTATTTTATTATTTTTATACCACAACTGTTTTCCCACATACTTTTTTATCCATTTATTGTTACCTTGTGGAGTTAATGTTATGGAATGACTTTGAAACGTGTTCCAGTGTTTAACAGCGCTGTGGGATGACAATAGGATGAACAGATTTACACCCTTTGTTCCCTTTATACCGTACAATGAACCTGAAGCTACAGTAAAAGTGCTTGTTTAATGTTAAAATTAAGAATTGAAACTGCTGAAAAAATCTACAGGTTTTTTTTCGGAAAAATTATAAACAATAAGACAAAAATATGTCTCATCTCATTATCTCTAGCCGCTTTATCCTGTTCTACAGGGTCGCAGGCAAGCTGGAGCCTATCCCAGCTGACTACAGGCGAAAGGCGGGGTACACCCTGGACAAGTCGCCAGGTCATCACAGGGCTGACACATAGACACAGACAACCATTCACACTCACATTCACACCTACGGTCAATTTAGAGTCACCAGTTAACCTAACCTGCATGTCTTTGGACTGTGGGGGAAACCGGAGCACCCGGAGGAAACCCACGCGGACACGGGGAGAACATGCAAACTCCGCACAGAAAGGCCCTCGCCGGCCACGGGGCTCGAACCCGGACCTTCTTGCTGTGAGGCGACAGCACTAACCACTACACCACCGTGGCGCCCAAAGATAAAACTAAAGTAAAATTTAAAAAAAAATGAAATGGAAAGTGATTCCAATTTATCACATTTAAAAAAATTATTTATTTATTTGTTTGTTTGCTTGCTTATATAGAAGTATATGATATATAATAGTGTATGCTTTGGCATCATACACACCAGGACAATGTACACACACACACACACACACACCAGATTGAAATTGAACAGAAAGGCGACATGGAGACATCAAACACATACATACATGTCAACCTTTGGTCAATCAAACCTGTATAACCAACCTCCAAAATCCGTATTTCCCTTATAAAATCCGTATAAGATGCAAATTAAAATAATTTACCTAAAATTTGAATGATAATTAACAATGATAAGTGACTTTTTATTCAATATTAATAACAATAAACCTTCAGAATGAATACAAAGCTCCAATGTTTGACAAAAACACAAAGTGTTATCAGCGTAGTTACGAAGGAAATACTTCGCTGTTTGGAGACAGGTTTCACCGAGCGGCTATTATGCGCGAGACTTCATATTAGCCACAAAGTCAGGAAAATCTGTTCGTAAAATTACGTTATAATGACCAAATACAATGAAAAGTATTTTTCCAGTCTCACCTGTGAAAGGTAATCCCATGTGATCTCGTTTGGACGGTAAACCTGTTGGTACAGTTAAACGCAGCACATGAATAAGGCATCTTTATTCTCAGAATCGCCACTTTGCCACATCCAATTTGGCGGCGAGGATGACGTATGATTCTATGCAGAAGGTGGCGTCTATGTTTATGTCTATGACTTCCCGGTTGGCGGGATTCTCGCAATGCGGCGTGCGCATGATCAAAAGTGGAACGAAGTCTCGCTACCACAAGATAACGCGCGATTTCATAAGACTCTTTACTGGCTGTCGTGGGAATTGATTATAGAGTGCTCCGAGATGATGCTAAAAATAGTAACCATGCGGTCGGCGCGGCCATCTTGGAAGTCACTCGCTCCAGAGCGCGCATAGAGTACACATCATAGAGTAAACATTCACCGATTCGTTTCCGCGTTAGAGGGCTTAGAAGCTTTGATTTTTTAAGAATTTAGACATCTGAAGTGATGGAGCACTACTGTGAAAGTTTGGATAAGCAGGCACGGGAGCGTTATGCTGAGAAGGTACGTTTCATTGGGAATGTAGATCCATACACTGTTAGTGAGAAGGAATGGAAAGCTGACCCCAGCTTGTTGCCGCATAATTATCAATTATTTTAGTCAGTGAATAAAATGTAGGCCTAGTATGTAACTTGTACTAACAGCATGTGTACATAAACATTACTAGGCCTAGATCTTAAATGCCATTTGATGCAACAATGCACTGCAGTAGACATAAAGGCCCGGTCCCACTGCACTTACGGATGCAAAGAGGATGTAAAACGTAAAAAAATCTTTGCCATCCGTTGGAAAACGCTATGCATCCGTTGTGTACTCATTGCATACATGCTTCATACGCTCTATCCATCGAGCATCCGTCCACTGTGATTTCATCCGCGCAAAAAGTTTTGAGCTGCACAAAACTTTTAGAACGGATGAACTTTCCGCCGTGTATGATGTAAATCCGCGACATATACGAGCAACAAACGTTCTATGTCCGTTATCATCCGTTAAACGTCTGCTGTATCCTCTCTGCATCCTCTGGGCATCCTCGCAACTCACATCCGCTGCAGCTGAAAACGGAAAGAGGGAGGAAAGATAAGGTACATGAAACGTCTATTCATCGTTAGTAGCACGGAAATAGAAAGGATGTAAGCGTATGCATCTCGTATATAAAGTATTCAAAACGGACAAAGCGTTTATATCTGGGATGTATCTCGTATATTTAGGATGTCTGGAGTATGTCTAGAGTATGTAGAAGGACACCTAGCGGACAATCGATATTTTGTATAAAAAGGGGGAGAAAATCATCTAGTAGTAGAGATGTATCGATGTAGCCGCCAGCACGTCTTTCCGCTTTATGCTGACGGCGTGCATGCTGCATCCCTTTATATCCGCGGAGCAGACGCAATTCATACCCCCCGCATGCTCAGTGAACGGTCTGCATCCGATATACATCCGCGCAACATCCCCTTTGTTTCCGTTAGGCGTACGTGATGCATCCCCTTCATCCGCTATGCATCCGCTCTTTCTGCTATGCGTCCGCTTCTCAGTTATCACCGGTAACCCCTTCGGAGCTGTCATCCACTTCCATCTGCTTTCATCCGCTAGGCTTCCTATGAACATGCGTTTAACATCCCCGCTATATACTACCCACGTCCGTTCTTTTCCGTTCTGTTTTCGCAAATTTTCGCCAATTTTGTCCATTTCTGGAGCAGATGAAAACGGATAGAGCCACCCCCGAAATTTTGCTCGTCCGCTGTGTCCTTTTTGCATACGTTTTGTGTCCATCGGCCAGTGGGACCGGGCCTTTAGCTACCTAATGTGACAAATATATCCATTAATCATTGCTGAAAGTACATCTCATCTCATTATCTGTAGCCGCTTTATCCTTCTACAGGGTCGCAGGCAAGCTGGAGCCTATCCCAGCTGACTACGGGCGAAAGGCGGGGTACACCCTGGACAAGTCGCCAGGTCATCACAGGGCTGACACATAGACACAGACAACCATTCACACTCACATTCACACCTACGGTCAATTTAGAGTCACCAGTTAACCTAACCTGCATGTCTTTGGACTGTGGGGGAAACCGGAGCACCCGGAGGAAACCCACGCGGACACGGGGAGAACATGCAAACTCCACACAGAAAGGCCCTCGCCGGCCCCGGGGCTCGAACCCAGGACCTTCTTGCTGTGAGGCGACAGCGCTAACCACTACACCACCGTGCCACCGCTGAAAGTACATAGAAAAGATAATAGTTTGTATCACATTTATTTTAGTAACTATGAAATTCAAGACAATTTAACGTACCTGTCACAAAGTGATCAGAACAAATCCGGATACAGTCAAGTTGTCCTAAATTTGATCGGTTAATGGCAGCCAGCCACTGTCGTCTCCTCCGCTCGCTTTTCTCCTGTGCTGCAATTCCCTGGTTAGTCACGACTTTAGGGAGTCTGTGGAAGCTTTTGCCACCCTTTTCCCCCCGGCTACTACAGCCAACAATGACACACGTATTCGGTATTTTGCTTCGCTGAGCAACAACAATGCACTGACACAGCGACGTTTGACTTCCAATATGGCCGCCGCCGGGTTCGCGCTGATCTCGAAGCACTCTATAGCTCTAAATAAATATTGAAGTTTTTTTAAAAGAATCCGTATAACTTTATTTATACGCCCGTATACTACGTTTATTGAATCAAATCCGTATAAAATACGGACATTCCGTATAGGTTGACATGTATGCACATATTCCAACACTGTTCCAAATGAGTTTCTAATGTGTGTGTCACTGATTTATGAGACCGAAACACCTTTTTATACACTGTGTGTGTGTGTGTGTGATTATGGAGAGGAAGTGATTCTTTAAAGGCTTCAGGAGAACATCAAATTTGATCGGGCCAAGCCCCCCCCCACACACACACACACAGAGTCTTGGACACACTGTCTTACTGCTCGCTCACCTTTTTTGAACAAACACATTCACACACAAGAGATGGGAAGCCTGAGATTTTTCACTGAATCAGATCATTTGACTCATCAATAAGAGTCGACTCTTTTAGGTGAACGCCGAGAGCCGAGCCGCCTTTTTTCCTTTTCTTTTTTTAAAATTCTTTTTTTCTTTTGGACTCAGACTGAGGCATTGCCTCGACCAATTTCATCAAAAGGCTTCCCTTGAAATGTGTTTGTCTGGTTTAGGAAAAAAAAATGGCAGTGATTTGTTTTGGAGTCAAAAGAGTCAAATCTGATTGATGAGTCAAATGATATGACTCAGGGAAAAAACTCAGGATTCCCATCTCTAGTGTGTGAATGTGTGTGTTCAAAAAAAAGGTGAGTGAGCAGTAAGATAGTGTGTCCAAGACTCTCTGTGTGTGTGCGTGCGTGTGTGTGTGTATGTGTGTGTGAGGCTTGGCCTGGTCAAATTTACTGTTCTTTCGAAGTCTCCAAAGAGTCACTTCCTCTCCATAATCTCTCTCTCTCTCTCACACACACAGATTCTAAAAAAGTGTTTCAGTCTCATAAATCAACGTCACACTAAAACACAATACACACACAATAGAGTGACCGAACCATTGAGAAGTCCTTAACCCTGAAACAGAATGAGAGAGAAACCGGATACACACTGACACACACATTTCAGTCAGGTCAATTGGGGGAAAAAAGGTTAGTGTGGAAAAAAAAATTGCACATCTATTTTTAGTCCATAAAATACATCATATTCATCCAAGAAAAACACTGAAAACATTCTATTTCATAAAACAAATGAACTGAAACTTGTTTTTTTTTTTCAATATGAACAGCGATAATTTCTCACCTCCTGCCACCAAAAGCAAAACATCAACTTTCATGATAATCTCTTCGCCACTTGGGATTATATCTTATATACATAATTGAACCAATGTTAACGTAAGCACTAGCCTTCACTGATTGATCAGGCTTTGTCGATGCCTCTCATCGTGCCTCTCTTGATGCAACAATCACGCTTTGTTTTGTTGTCATTACACGCACTGACACTAACATCACGCTCGATTTCCTTCTCGCGTTCTTTGCACTCTGCAGGACTTCACTTGAAAAGACGTTCAGGCAGATGGGAAATGTTGTTCATTATTGCACATGACAAGATGACCAATTATTAACTACAATGAACATGTGCACTACAACATGGAAATGATACACACACACACACAGAGTACAACTATATCTAGAAAGTTCTTTGGCAGTGTGCCATTGTGAAAAGTTGGAAGCAAAACACAACGGAGTGTGCTGTAATAGGGAAGCAATCAATGATGGGGTGGTGTGATGTGGCCTCGAAGTTGGTTATGTAAGGGATAATGTACAGCATGCTGGGCATCATTACGAAATAAACCCTGACAGGGTGATGCAGGACTCTGAAGCTTTTCATAGTTTCTACTGTGAACCAATGATGCACATTACAGCTGAAACTATGCTAAGAGCTGCTGTTATAGAAAACGAATCTACACCTTTGGACCCATCAGATTTGAGAAATCAGCAGTGCCATGGTAGAAATGAGCAATATGATGTATTATGAGCAATACGAATTGCTCCTGGAGGAAAGTTTGAGCTGAAGACCTGTACAGTATAGTGTAGTGTAGTGCTGTGTCGTAGAGTGGAGTGTAGTATAATGTAGTGTAGTGTGGTATAGTGTAGTATAGTATAGTGTAGTATAATGCAGTGCCATATAGTAAAGTGTAGTATCGTATAGTGTAGTGTAGCATGGTATAGTGTTGTTTAGTATCATGTAGTGTGGTATAGTATAGTGTAGTGTAGTATAATGTAGTGTCATATAGTAAAGTGTAGTATCGTATAGTCTAGTGTAGCATGGTATAGTGTTGTTTAGTATCATGTAGTGTGGTGTAGTGTAGTATAATGTAGTGTAGCATGGTATAGTGTTGTTTAGTATCATGGAGTGTGGTATAGTATAGTGTAGTGTAGTATAATGTAGTGTAGCATGGTATAGTGTTGTTTAGTATCATGTAGTGTGGTATAGTGTAGTGTAGTGTAGTATAATGTAGTGTAGCATGGTATAGTGTTGTTTAGTATCTTGTAAAAAATGTCCGTAGAATTAACAGTGAATTTATGTAAAATCATGACATAAAACAACTGTAAATACAAAAATAATTTACATCAATATACTGTAAAACTCCTAACCAAATACCACTGTTAATTTAACAGTAAGAATATGTTGAATTGATCATATTTTTTTGTAGAATTTACAAATTGTTGTAGTTTAAACACAGACAAACTGTAATACTAAAACAGAATGTGATAGTTAAAATTACATCATTGCCCTGTTAAAAAAATTAAAAAACGGCCACCGTTGTGGCTCAGTCGACTAAGGCTAATTTATGCTGACAACGCAGTCCTTGCAGACGGTGTCGCAGATGGCGTCTGCGTAGCCCCCCCACCTTCGCAGATGCTCTGTGCGCACCTCCCAAAAATTGTGACCACCGCAGAAGCCTCGCAGACAGCGTCGCAGACAAGAGGGCTCTGATTGGTACACTCTACATCCGCTGTACACGCACTTCCGCTTCCCTACTTTCCCAGTTTGTTTTGTTTTCATGACCGCCATTTTTGAAAACACGAGCGAAGATGGAGCAGCACGAAGAGCGGTTGATCGAGGAAGTGAGGAAGTACGTACATCTATACGATTTCAGTTCTAGTCATTATAAGTAACCGGAGGATAAATACTCCACTAACCACACCCACCAACTACTCCTAGCAATTTCGCGACTTCGCGCCCCCTTGCGTTGTGGCGGTGAATAACATCACGCACGCCTATTACTCCCCGCTCAACGATAAATTACAACTGTCTGCAAAAAGCTATCTGCGAAAGCCTTGTCGCAAGAGCATGCAGAGGCCCTAAGGCTCCATACCATGAATCCGGGGACCCGGGTTCGATTCCGACCCAAGGTCATTTCCCGATCTCTCTCCAGCTCATTTCCTGTCTCTACACTGTCCTATCCAATAAAGGTGAAAAAAGCCCCCCAAAAATATCTGTCTAGTAGATCATTGCTTGTAACCATTTTGAATCATTGTTTATTGTACAATGAATATCCGTAAAATTAACAGTTATGTATTGATTATTGTACATTGAATACCTGTAAAATTTACATTTAGTTATCATTAATTGTACATGGAATCCCAGTGAAATCTACAAGTTATTCTGTAATGTTGTTTACATTTCACTGTATTTTTAACAGGATTATTCTGGCAACCACAGCTGCCAGTGTTTTTCCATAAAAACAACGGATTTTTTTTACAGTGTAGTATAGTGTAGTGTAGTATAATGTAGTGTAGCATGGTATAGTGTTGTTTAGTATCATGTAGCGTAGTATAGCATAGTGTAGTATCGTGTAGTGTAGTGTAGTATAATGTAGTGTAGCATGGTATAGTGTTGTTTAGTATCATGTAGTGTAGTATAGTATAGTGTAGTATCGTGTAGTGTAGTGTAGTATAATGTAGTGTAGCATGGTATAGTGTTGTTTAGTATCATGTAGTGTAATATAGTGTAGTGTGGTATACAACCCCAATTCCAAAAAAGTTGGGACAAAGTACAAATTGTAAATAAAAACGGAATGCAATGATGTGGAAGTTTCAAAATTCCATATTTTATTCAGAATAGAACATAGATGACATATCAAATGTTTAAACTGAGAAAATGTATCATTTAAAGAGAAAAATTAGGTGATTTTAAATTGCATGACAACAACACATCTCAAAAAAGTTGGGACAAGGCCATGTTTACTGTGAGACATCCCCTTTTCTCTTTACAACAGTCTGTAAATGTCTGGGGACTGAGGAGACAAGTTGCTCAAGTTTAGGGATAGGAATGTTAACCCATTCTTGTCTAATGTAGGATTCTAGTTGCTCAACTGTCTTAGGTCTTTTTTGTCGTATCTTCCGTTCTATGATGCGCCAAATGTTTTCTACGGGTGAAAGATCTGGACTGCAGGCTGGCCAGTTCAGTACCCGGACCCTTCTTCTACGCAGCCATGATGCTGTAATTGATGCAGTATGTGGTTTGGCATTGTCATGTTGGAAAATGCAAGGTCTTCCCTGAAAGAGACGTCGTCTGGATGGGAGCATATGTTGCTCTAGAACCTGGATATACTTTTCAGCATTGATGGTGTCTTTCCAAATGTGTAAGCTGCCCATGCCACACGCACTAATGCAACCCCATGCCATCAGAGATGCAGGCTTCTGAACTGAGCGCTGATAACAACTCGGGTCGTCCTTCTCCTCTTTAGTCCGAATGACACGGCGTCCCTGATTTCCATAAAGAACTTCAAATTTTGATTCGTCTGACCACAGAACAGTTTTCCACTTTGCCACAGTCCATTTTAAATGAGCCTTGGCCCAGAGAAGACGTCTGCGCTTCTGGATCACGTTTAGATACGGCTTCTTCTTTGAACTATAGAGTTTTAGCTGGCAACGGCGGATGGCACGGTGAATTGTGTTCACAGATAATGTTCTCTGGAAATATTCCTGAGCCCATTTTGTGATTTCCAATACAGAAGCATGCCTGTATGTGATGCAGTGCCGTCTAAGGGTCTGAAGATCACGGGCACCCAGTATGGTTTTCCGGCCTTGACCCTTACGCACAGAGATTCTTC
>NC_083588.1:11357111-11369611 GCF_027579695.1 Neoarius graeffei
TAGGGGTATTTACTGGAGTTTTGAAGGTTTTATTTGGTGTGTACTGGGTTATTTGGGGAGATAGGACTATTTACTGGAGTTTTTGTTGTGTACTAGGGTATTTACTGGAGTTTTGAGTTGGGCTGTAGGTCGCTGCTTGGTTATTTGGGTAGTTTGGGCAATTTACTGACATTTTTGGTGAGGTTGGGGACCCTTACTGGAGTTTTTCATCAGTGGTTTTATGGGTACTTTGGGCTATTTACTGGCATTTGAGTGTAGTTGGGGTTTTACTTCAGTTTTAAGCAGTTTATTAGTATTTATTTGTTTATTGGGGTACTTTGGGGTACCTGCATGTCTGCTATAATTGGAACAACTGAAGTTGTGAGAGTTTCTGTTACTCATTAATGGGGTATGGGGTCATAGTGCTGTTCAGTGGCATTTTGGGGTAGCTGGTGGTATTCAGGGGTTTTATGGGCAGCAACTGAGTTAATTGGATGCTTAGAGCTAGTAATTAGCATTTTGGGGTAGCTGAGGGTGTTTTTGATGGTTTAAGGGGTTCTGTGGGTAGTTACTGGGGGTAGTTAGGGCTACTAGCATTTTGGAGTGGTTGGGGTATTGACTGGAGTTTTGATTGTTTTGTATGTATTTTACTGGGTTAGTTGGGGGTATTTACTGAAGTACTTTTTTTGTTATTTCGAGGTGCTAATGCATATTCTTTGGGGTAGTTGGATGCATTTACAGGGGTATCAGGATAAATATGGGGTATTGTTGGTATTTTCAAAGCCGGCTGATTGGCCGATTGGCTGATTTGTTTTTCCTTCATTTAAATCTCAGCAATTAAAATCTTTTTAAAGATGTGTTGGAGCCCCTCTGTGCTTTGATTCAGCCTGTGTGTGTGTGTGTATGTGTGTGTGTGAGTGCGAGAGAGAGAGAGAGAGAGAGAGAGAGAGAGAGAGTTTCACAGCATCTTCAAAAGCTGCATCTTTAAAAAACAAAACAAAAAAAGGCTCTTCGGATTCCTGCGATTTTCAGGGTATTAATCTTTCTTTTATACACTCACATCCAGTCTGCCTCCTCCTTTGGAAAAAAAAGGCAGTCTTTTTAACGCTCTTATTTCTCTCCTTTCACATCGCCTGTCTCCTCTCGCTGATTACTGACTGCTTTATAAAGTCGTCCGAAGTGAATTTTGCACCTTTTCTGCCATCGCCATGGCCACGAGGGAATTCACATCTTTTAAATGCAAATGTGTGTGTGTGTGTGTGTGTGTGTGTTAGCGAGCACGGGCAGTGTGTGGGACAGGGGAGGCCGTGAAGGGACAGAGGACGTCCTTTCTCCCTGCAACTGACAGCAAAGGAACCCTTAATGCGTGACAAAAGCTTGGCAACATCATTACATCCTCCTCTCTCTCTCTCTCTCTCTCTCTCTCTCTCTCTCTCTCTCACACACACACACTCTCTCTCTCTCTCTCTCTCTCTCTCTCACACACACACGGGGCACAGAGTCTGTCTCAGAGCAAGTCGGAAAGTTGCACTTGATGTTGGACTCTTTGGCTTGTCCCGAAAAGAGGATGGACGAGGAGAGAGTGTGTGTCCAATTGGCCACAATTGGTCCATTTGAGCAAGTGAAAACGTGCCATAAACATTAATTCATTTCTTATTGGCAATGAGAATGATGGAAGAGAGAGAGAGAGAGAGAGAATGGAGAAACAGGTACAAAATGACAGAAATTATGAGCGAGAGAGAGAGAGAGCAGCGATTGAAAGAAAGAGTGTACACCGATAAAGGGCATTAATTTATTTTGGATATTTCATTGGTTAGGGGTATTTACTTGGGTATTTAGGGTTTGAAAATATTAATGGTGCTGAAACTGGGGCTTTGTGGTTATTTACTGCCATGGGCTAAAGGTTAGAGAAGCAGCTTTGGGACCAACAGGTTGCTGGTTCAATTCTTTGGACCAGCAGGAATGGCTGAAGTGCCCTTGAGAAAGGCACCTCACCCCCAACTGCTCCCCAGGCTGCTCTGGGTATGTTGTACATCGCTCTGGATCAGAGCGTCTGCTAAATTCCTGTAACGTAATGTACTGGGGTATTCTATGTTTTTTTTTTTTAAGATATTTTCTGGGCTTTTTTCACCTTTATTGGATAGGACAGTGTAGAGACAGGAAATGAGCAGAGGAAAGAGAGACGGGGAGGGATCAGGAAATGACCTCGGGTCGGAATCAAACCCGGATCCCCAGATTTATGGTGTGGCGCCTTATCCACCTGCGCCACAATGCCCCCAGGCTATTCTATGTTGACTACCAGGGTATAGCAGTGTTGTAGTCGAGTCACTAAACCTTGACTCCGAGTCCAATCTCGAGTCCCCAGTGTTCAAGTCCGAGTCAAATCCAAGTCATGAAAAAAAAAATTCAAGTCGAGTCCACTATTGATCTGAGTCGAGTCCGAGAACAAGATTCCAACTGCACCATTTGACGGTGGCTGTTTTAGCGCCATTAACAATAGTTTGTTCCTGAACATGACGTGCGAACAGGTGAATGTGCTTCTCTTTATCAGGGAGTGTGAAGTATTCTGTCAGAGATGGTTGGGAGACTGATGTAAGTGCAGAAGGTGTGTTTATTAATCCAAGTGTAGACAGGTAAACAATTCCAGAATGGCAGGCAAAATCGTAAAACGGTCAAACAGGCAATAGGTCGAGCGAAGCACAAACAGGCTATCGTAGACTCGGCAGAATCAGAGACGAGAAACAGGAAATCAGGGATCAGGAAACCAAACAAGGAAATAAGGCTCGGTAATGTGTCAGTAACGCAACTCGATACTTCGCAAAGTAAGTGCTGTCCGGAGCGTGCCCGAGAGTCTACCGGTATCTGATGCACGCACCAAGCATGTAGGTGTGACACTCTTGCATGAAATTGGTACAAAAATTAATGTAGATATAAATATCTTATGCCAAATTATTACAGCATGTTCCAAAAAATAAAGAAAAAATCCGAGTCCTCGTCTCCAATTTACGAATGCAGTTAATGCACGAGTCTGAGTCCAAGTCCGAGTCATCAGTGCTCAAGTTCAAGTCAAGTCACGAGTCCTTAAAATTCAGGCACGACTTGGACTCGAGTCTGAGTCCTGGACTCGAGTACTACAAGCCTGGGGTATTGGTTAAGTAGGTGTATTTATTGGACAAGTTTGGGGGTACTTATTGGGGTAATGAGAATAATGAAGGGTTTTTATTGGAGTATTAGTGCAGGAGCTAGGGATACTTATGGTGGAATTAGGGTAGTTGGGGAATTAACAAAGTATTTATTGATGTAGTGAGTAGCTAGGGGTGTTTACTTGGGTTTTGGGGTAGTTGGGGTATTTACTTGAGTTTTGGGGCAGTTCGGGTATTAATAAGGCTACTAGATATTAGTATTTAATGATGCGACATAATACTGGGGTATGAGGTAATTAGGGGTTTTTGGGTTATTAACTTTGGATTTGGAGAAGGTACGGGTATTTACTGGCATATTGGGGTGGGTAGGGGTATTTTCTTGGGTCTTGGAGGATAGGATAATTAGAGGGTTAATTCTTAGGGGATTGGGTGTAATTGTTGGGTAGCTGGGTATTGACTGAGATATAATATAAGAAGTGGGAAGTACTGAGGGAATTAGGGTTTTTGTTTGTTTGTTTGTTTGTTTGTTTGTTTGTTTGTTTGTTTGTTTTGTTGGGGGAGTTAGATGTATTTACTATGTACAAATTACATTCTTTGAAAAAGTTATTACTTTGAACTGGCCAGCCAAAGCATTACCAATACACACACACACACACACACACACACACACACACACACACACACACACACACACACAGCTTCCTGTCCTGACCTCGACTGCTTGGAGGTCAAACTGTGTCCCATGAGGTCCATAAATGTTGAGTGCTGACTTTTTTCAGTCAGGAAAATAAAGCAGAAAATCAAAACAAATAGCTGGTAATCTCAGCAAGACTGCACGCTGTGGTAACACACACACACACACACACACACACACACACACACACACACACACACACTCCATGTTGTGATCATAGATAATGACGTGTGTTGAAGCAGCAGTGTGTCAGAGGTTTTAAAGCCCCTTACACTCCAGTGCCCAGCAACACACACTTGACAGAAGCAGACTACTTCAACTTTACACTCTCATGCGTACACACACACACACACACACACACACACACACACACACACACACACAGGGGCCAGTGTTCTCTGTGAGAGGTTTGTTTGCTCTTGTGTTTTCAGCTCTCACTTAAAACACAATGCAGTCACACGCTGCCTCTCCACTCTCCTCAGATGCAAAATAAACACCCCAAATTACCCCAGTAAATACCACAACCTCCTCCAAACTACAGCAGTAAATTACACAACCTCCTCCAAACTACACAGTAAATACCACAACCTCCTCCAACCTACCACAGCAAATACCACAAGCTCCTCCAAACCACCGCAGCAAATACCACAACCTCCTCCAAACCACCGCAGCAAATACCACAACCTCCTCCAAACTACAGCAGTAAATACCACATCCTCCTCCAAACTACAGCAGTAAATACTACAACCTCCTCCAACCTACCACAGCAAATACCACAACCTCCTCCAACCTACCACAGCAAATACCACAACCTCCTCCAAACTACAGCAGTAAATACCACATCCTCCTCCAAACTAAATACCACATCCTCCTCCAAACTACCCCCATAAATACCACAACCTCCTCCAAACTATAGCAGTAAATACTACAACCTCCTCCAAACTACCGCAGCAAATACCACAACCTCCTCCAAACTACCCCAGCAAATACCACAACCTCCTCCAAACTACAGCAGTAAATACTACAACCTCCTCCAAACCTCCACAGCAAATACCACAACCTGCTCCAAACTACCGCAGTAAATACTATAACCTCCTCCAAACTACTGCAGCAAATACCACAACCTCCTCCAAACTACCACAGCAAATACTACAACCTCCTCCAAACTACCACAGCAAATACCACAACCTCCTCCAAACTACCGCAGCAAATACCACAACCTCCTCCAAACTACCCCAGTAAATACCACAATCTCATTCAATCTACCCCAGTAAATACCACAGCCTCATTCAATCTACCCCAGTAAATACCACAATCTCATTCAATCTACCCCAGTAAATACCACAGCCTCATTCAATCTACCCCAGTAAATACCACAATCTCATTCAATCTACCCCAGTAAATACCACAATCTCATTCAATCTACCCCAGTAAATACCACAGCCTCATTCAATCTACCCCAGTAAATACGACAAACTCCTACAAACTACAGCAGTAAATACCACACCCTCCTCCCAGCTACAGCAGTAAATACCACAACCTCCTCCAAACTACACAGTAAATACCACAACCTCCTCCAAACTATCACAGCAAATACCACAACCTCCTCCAAACTACTGCAGCAAATACCACAACCTTCTCCAAACTACCACAGCAAATACCACAACCTCCTCCAAACTACCACAGCAAATACCACAACCTCCTCCAAACTACCGCATTAAATACTACAACCTCCTCCAAACTACCACAGCAAATAGCACAACCTCCTCCAAACTACCACATTAAATACTACAACCTCCTCCAAACTACCGCAGCAAATACCACAACCTCCTCCAAACTACTGCAGCAAATACCACAACCTCCTCCAAACTACCACATTAAATACTACAACCTCCTCCAAACTACCGCAGCAAATGCCACAACCTCCTCCAAACTACCACAGCAAATACCACAACCTCCTCCAAACTACCACAGCAAATACCACAACCTCCTCCAAACTACTCCAGCAAATACCACAATGTCCTCCAACCTACCTCAGCAAATACCACAACCTCATCCAAACTATCGCAGTAAATACCACAACCTCCTCCAAACTACCGCAGCAAATACCACAACCTCCTCCAAACTACCCCAGTAAATACTACAACCTCATTCAGTCTACCCCAGTAAATACCACAACCTTATTCAGTTGACCCCAGTAAATGCTACAACCTCCTCCAAACTACCCCAGTAAATACCACAACCTTCTCCAAACTACCACAGTAAAAGTTACAACCTCCTCCAAGCTTATCCAGTAAATACCAAAACTTCATGCAGTCTACCCCAGTAAATGCTACAACTTCCTCCAAACTACCCCAGTAAATACCACAACCTCATTCTGTCTACCTCAGTAAATACCAGAACCTCATTCAATTGTCCCCAGTAAATGCTACAACTTCCTCCAAACTACCTCAGGAAAGACCACATCCTCCTCAAAACTACCCCAGTCAATACCACAACCTCAAAACCACCCCAGTAAATACCATAACCTCTTCCAGACTACCTTAGTAAAAAACAAAACCTCCTCCAGTCTTCCCCAGTAAATACCCCAGGTGGTTGAAAAACCTTTCTTCCCCAGTAAATGTCTCTAACTACAAAGATACACCTGTAAATAACATACCTACTTAAGGACCATCTTACCTACCCCAACTACAATAAATAGCATCAAAAATACCCTCAAACTTACCTAAATACTCCATCAAATTGCTCTGAGTATTCCAATTCCACCTATAATACTCATTCACAAACCTGAGTAAATACCCTTTACTATTTCAAATACACTGATAAATACTTCTAATAGCTTGAGACCACATAATGACACAAAACTTTTCCTGTAAATGCCAATAACTGCCCCAGTCTTTGGCCAAAACCCTTAAATAGCCAGATATCTTAGTGAATACACCAAATTACCCCAATACCCAAACATCCCAGACTATGTTATTACCCCAATAAATATCACAAACTACCTAAAAATAAAAATATGCAAGACTAGCATCATAATACTAACCAGATATTCCAATAAACACCTCGACTACTCAGACACCCCAATGAATGCCCTAACGACCCAAGTTCTCTGGTAAGTACCATAAACAACCCTGACACTATAGTAACTACCCCAGCAACACTAAGGCTACATCCACACGACAACGGCAACAAGATTTTTTTTTTACCGGGTAAAAAAAATATCGCGTCCACATGGGCAACGGATCAGTAAAATATCAGGTACATATGGCAACGCAACGCTTGCTGAAAACGATGCAATACACATGCCACACCTCTACGTGCGCTGTAAGACGGTCCCATCGGAGACACCAGAACAATAGAAGAAGTAGGACGCATGCGCATAAACCCCTTCTTCTACCCGGCGTGAAGCACTCACAGGAACAAACACACAACAACAAGAAGAAGATGGCTGCGACTACGCGAGGAAATCGTGCCTTCTGTGTGTACAAATTAGTTTTATTAGTGTGCATAGTTTTATATAACTTAATTTTCTTATTGTGTGTGAACATTTTGAAAAGCATTTTTATATAATTTATATAACTTTTTATATTGTGTGTGAACATTTTGAAAAGCAGTCTTATCCAATAAAAAAAGAAATTCAAGAAATGGTTCAGTTACTTGTTTATTTAAAAGAAAAGCTGTATACAAAAGTGAATGCAATGCAGTGGTTCATACAAAACAGTCTGTTGAAGGGTCTTCTAGTCATGTGGTTGTGACGTCATCGTAAACAAATCTGTTCTCATCCAGACGACTTCGCAACGGCGCCGTTGACAGATTTTTCCACTCTGGAACCCGTTCTCGAAAAATATCGTTTCGGGTGCCCCAAAACCCCGGTGCTGTGTGGACGCCAGGCCGAAACGATAAAAAATTTTATCAGATTCACCTGAATCCGTTGCCCCAGAAATACCCCCAAACCAACCTACCTAATTTTTCTAATACCACCTTTAATACCCATGTTAAACACCATCCACAAATACCCCCCAAACTACCCCAGTACATCAGACAATACCCCAGATTTGTCAACTATTCCAGTAAATACCTCAAATTACCTCAAAACCGGAATGGACAGCCAAATATTCCAATAAATACCCCTGACTATCCCAACATCCCAGAAAATACCCTCATTTCCAAGTAAATATTTCTAGATACCCCGAAATACTTCAATACCACAGTACATAACACAGTAAGCTTCGTATATGTACAGTAGATCATTTTAATGTTTAAACATGGACCTTAACCTTTCTTTCTTTCTGTCTTGGTATGTGTTTCGGGGAAAACGGAGGGATTCTTTGCATATTTTGTAAGCGGCATTGGGGACGTCACGGCCTAGCAAATTGAAATCCGATTGGGTCCAGACACACACACACACACACACACACACACACACACACATGAAAGGTAAAGCACACAAAGAGGTACATGCACATGTAATGAATTCACATGGTGTGGGAAAGTCAAAGTGATTCTTCAGCTAGAGAGAGAGAGAGAGATATTAAGTTCTCCCTCTTTGAGGAGCTCAAGAATTTGTCTCCAGTCATTTACATCAATCCTCAGAACACCTCATAGAGACAAAGTGTGTGTGTGTGTGTGTGTGTGTGTGTGTGTGTGTGTGAGTGAGAGAGAGAGAGAGAGAGAGAGAGAGAGAGAGAAATGGAAGCTTAAAAAGAACAACAGAAAGAAAAAAGGAGGGAACAGGAGGAGGATACAGAGAGAAGAGAGCAGGGACGGAGAGCGCGAGAGAGACAGAAATATAACTCCTGACCTTCATTACTTCATAGTGAAGCAATGTGCTTTAACACACACACACAAAAGCAGTCAGTGAGAAGTATGCTTACTAATGACCCAGGACGTTTTTGAGTTTCTGAAAAATTAACATGTTAAGTACATGATGTCAGTGTGTGTGTGTGTGCATGGTTTGGGTTCTGCTGTATGTCTGAACTTGAGCGAGTGTGGAAGTGCGTAATGGAAACCACGCCAGGTTGAAGTGGAGTGGGTCAGCGTCTTTGTGCCTGGACTAAAACAGCCATACACACACGCACTCCAGAGAATAAACGTGGGTGGTGGCAATCAGTAGTGGTCCCATCTGGAAGGAGATAGCTAGAACACACACACACACACACACACACACACTAGTACACTTAAGCACTGTTGTTGTGTGTGTAAAGACTTTTATGGTAATTACACAAGCCCTAACCTTGCTCCTCTACAGCTATTCTTCTGAAGACTCTGAGCTCCGCCTCTTCGTGATGTGATTGGTTGGAAAAAAAATGATTGGCATATATCAGAAACATTTCCACATCTCTTATCTTGATGTACAGTAGTAACAGCAGGTCAGAGTAACCTGGATCAGCTCTCTTTCTCTCTCTGTGTGTGTGTGTGTGTGTGTGTGTGTGTGTGTGTGTGTGTGTGTGTGTGTGTGTGTGTGTGAGTTTTAGATTCTGCAGTTGTATCTTGTCTGGAGTGTCTGGGTTTTGTCTGATTGCAGGTCTTTAACCTGTTGAACCCAATCATCACTCAGAGAAACAGACAGAGAGGCAGATGGATAGAGAAGCAGACAGAGAGACAGATGGATAGAGAGATAGACAGAGAGGCAGATGGATAGAGAGACAGACAGAGGCAGATGGACAGAGAGACAGACAGAGGCAGATGGACAGAGAGACAGAAAGAAAGGTAGATGGATAGAGAGACAGACAGAGAGGCGGATGGACAGAGAGACAGACAAAGAGGCAAACGGACAGAGAGACAAAGAGGTAGACGGATAGAGAGGCAGACGGGTAGAGAAACAGACAGAAAGGCAGATGGACAGAGAGACAGATAGAGAGACGAACAGAGAGGCAGACAGAGGCAGATGGATAGAGACAGACAGAGAGGTAGACGGATAGAGAGACAGACAGAAAGGCAGATGGGTAGAGAGTCAGATGGACAGAGAGACAGACAGAAAGGCAGACAGACAGAGAGACAGACAAAGAGGTAGACAGATAGAAAGACAGACAGAGAGGCAGACGGGTAGAGAGACAAACAGAAAGGCAGATGGACAGAGAGGCAGATGGACAGAGAGGCAGATGGACAGAGACAGACAGAGAGGTAGATGGATAGAGAGACAGACAGAAAGGCAGATGGACAGAGAGACAGACAGAAAGGCAGACGGACAGAGAGACAGACAAAGAGGTAGACAGATAGAGAGACAGACAGAGAGGCAGATGGGTAGAGAGACAGACAGAAAGGCAGATGGACAGAGAGGCAGATGGACAGAGACAGACAGAGAGGTAGACGGATAGAGAGACATACAGAGAGGCAGACGGATAGAGGTGCAGACAGAAAGGCAGACAGATAGAGAGACAGATGGACAGAGAAAGAGGTAGATGGATAGAGAGAGACAGACAAAGAGGCAGACGGGTAAAGACAGACAGAGAGGCAGATGGACAGAGAGAGAGAGACAGAGGTAGATGGATAGAGACAGACAGAGAGGTAGACAGATAGAGAGACAGACAGAAAGGCAGATGGGTAAAGAGATAGATAGATAGAGAGATAGACAGATCATGTCAGTCCTGATAGAAATCTGAAATGTAACACTTCATATGAATGAAGTTGGAATTAAAGCTACAATCCCTAACTCCGCATCATTTACATAACCCCACCCCATTATAATTAACCCATTCATAACGCCGCCCCTTTTGTATAATCCTGTTTCTTCCTCTTTTTCCCTTTTTCCTTCTCCCTTTTTCTGAGTATTTCTTTATTTTTTTAGATGCAATCTCTTTCTCTGCCCTCTTTATTCCTTTCTTTTCTTATTTTTATTCCTTAATTTATCTTACTTACCCTTTTTTATCCTCCAATCACTGCTTCCCTCCCATTTCCTTTTCATCCTCGCTGTCACTTTTTCTCATTCTTTCCATCTTTCACCCCTTTATGTCTTTTTCTCGTTTTTGTCTCCCCAGACCCAATTTGCCTCTTTCTTTCTTGAGCCTTTCTAATTTCTTCTTTCCCCTTCCCCCCCTCCAATCTCTTCCTCCTTCCCCCCTCCCCCTCTGTCAGTGTCTACATGTCAGTGATGAAGGGATGACCGATTAGAATGAGGGAGACGACGGAGAATGTGTGTGTTTCGGTGTCAGACCCTGGAGGCCATTTCAGATCTACCGCGCACACACACACACACACACACACACACATACACACACACACACACAATAGTGGGTTAAATAGTGTGAATTAATGAAGTCTGTGTGGGAACGTC
This sequence comes from Neoarius graeffei, assembly GCF_027579695.1. Lineage (NCBI taxonomy): Eukaryota > Metazoa > Chordata > Actinopteri > Siluriformes > Ariidae > Neoarius > Neoarius graeffei. The sequence continues at coordinate 11,368,204 of NC_083588.1, forward strand.
CCAGAGCGAATTAATGGAGGTTACGAAAGAAGAAAAGCAGCACCGCTTCCTTAGCATTTCTATACTCTCTCTCTCTCTCTCTCTCTCTGTTTCTCTCTCTCTTTCATCAAACCCCTTTAATCCTGAGGGTGTATGCACAGTCTGGTCCTCAGACTGATAAGCAGGCCACTAAGCACCACAGTGTGTGTGTGTGTGTGTGTGTGTGTGTGTGTGTGTGTGTGAGAGAGATTGTGAGTGCTGGTCATGGCTAAAAGCAGAGAAAGAGATGAAAGGCGCATTTGCAGATGTGCTCTGTGTGTGTGTGTGTGTTGATTTCCTTGAGCTTCCTTTTAAATTCCTTGTGAATAAAGCACACAGTTCACCAAGAACAACACACACAGCACTAATTCCCCGCTTCCCTTATTACTGAAGAATCCATATTTGTTGAATCCTCAAATGAAAGTGAGTTTGATCAGGATTTTATTTATCCATGTGTCGTTACCATAGTTACAGTAAAGTAATTTATCTAGAATTGAGAAAATCTCAACTGGTGCTTGTCACCTGAAGACAAACTTATTGCATGTTAAATCTATAACACAGGACAACACAGGAGGGAATACTGTAGAGACAGTACTGTGCAAAAGTCTTGTGCAAAAATTTGTGTCTGAGAGGCAGCCAGACAGAAAATGAGATGATGAATGAACGAAAGAGAGAGAGAGAAAGACAGACAGGCAGACAGAAAATGAGATGAGAGAGAGAGCAAGAGAGACAGAAAATGAGACAGTGAGACAGAAAGACGGAAAATGAGACAGTGAGAGAGACAGACAGAAAATGAGACAGTGAGAGAGACAGACAGAAAATGAAACAGAGAGAGAGAGCAAGAGACAGAAAATGAGACAGTGAACAAGAGAGACAGAAAATGAGACAGCAAGAGAGACAGACAGAAAATGAGACAGTGAGAGACAGACAGAAAATGAGATAGTGAGAGACAGACAGAAAATGAGACAGTGAGAGAGACAGAGAGACAGACAGAAAATGAGATCGTAAGAGAGACAGACAGAAAATGAGACCGCAAGAGAGACAGACAGAAAATGAGACAGTGAGAGAGACAGACAGAAAATGAGACAGTGAGAGAGACAGACAGAAAATGAGACAGAGAGAGAGACAGACAGAAAATGAGACAGAGAGAGAGCAAGAGACAAAATGAGACAGTGAACGAGAGAAAGAGACAGAAAATGAGACAGCAAGAGAGACAGACAGAAAATGAGACAGTGAGAGAGAGAGATACAGACAGACAATGAGACAGTGAGACACACACAGAAAATGAGATAGTGAGAGACAGACAGAAAATGAGACAGTGAGAGAGAGACAGACAGAAAATGAGACAGTGAGAGAGACAGACAGAAAATGAGATCGTAAGAGAGACAGA